>NC_050190.1:5054006-5076506 GCF_008315115.2 Sander lucioperca | reverse complement strand
ACGGGGGAGGGGGGAGGGTGTCTAACTGCGTGTCAATCACTGCTCATGCACACACATTCATCTGAATGTTTGTAGTGTTCTCTGGCCATTTCCTCTAACCGCAGGTAGCAGATAATAATAGTTCACTATATTATTAATCAATATGATGTTTACTTGCATGTGAAATGGGATAACATTATTTTTAACTTAACATAAAGTTAAAGTTAAAAGTCAAAATTCCATCAAGTTTATCAAGCTCAGTATATCTACCCCGGTCATTCAGCCTCTCATCTCCAGATTGTTCAGTCAGCTATCGTGGTGAATAACGCTTCAGGCCGTTCCTTGTTCTAGTCTTTTTCTTGAGTGTTTTTGTGCCTGACCTGACCTCATTCTCCTCTGCCTGCCTGCTTCTGCCTGCCTACCCTCAGCCACCGCAGCATGCCACTCCAATCCCAGCTCACTCATCTGCCTCGCTCCAGCATGTACAGCCATTAACCTTAACTACCAACCCCCTGCCTCTGCCAGCAGCCTCTTCGCTCATCCCACCTCCAGTCCCCTTTTTTCCTTACAATAAATCCCTTTTTCATTCATCTACTCATGAGTCTGCGTTTGGGTCTCTCTATGAAATCATAACATATGTACCATCTCCATATGGCACCTCAAGTAACCTGGGTCCATTCCCTTGATGATAAATATATTAACTTGTAAATTATATATTAACTTATGAATTTACACAATAGTAATTTTCTACCAGCATTCCTCTTCTGCCTAATTTGCAGCAACAGTGTTGCTTTTTGCTGTAATATTTTTTCCTGTTCTTCATAGGCAGAAGTAGGTGGAACGCAATCCGCCCATTTAGTGCGGTAAAAGAGTCAAACAATGCTCTACATGCCCCCTTTCATTTGAACGCGCACAGAGCCTGAGGTTAACAGAGCAAGTTGATAACCGTGGTCGTGGTACCCGTTATCGCTGATTAAGGCTTCAGGCTTTGTCGAGCCAGCTAAGGCAAAGAAACCCTGGCTCTGTCGAACTTGCTACACCCCTCTAGTGCCAATTATTGTGCGAGCATTGTGGCTCTCTCTGTAACAGCCTGGTCTAAATAAAGGCATGACAATGGTTTACACAACAAACACCTATCTCTGAATGACTGTTAACAGATATGAAGCTAGCTAATTTACTTATTCCATATCTGGTTCAAGAGACACATTTCCATAAAAATTTCCTACATCCAAATACATGTTTACAATCATTAGTACATTAATACTGAGGCAACCGTGGTGTTGAAGTTAAAAATGTAAGCTCATTTCAATAAAGACCACAAACCCACATCCGCCAAGCCTTAGCTGACTCAGACCACAAAGCAGTCTTTTCCCCAGAGGCATGCAGCCAGCGGCCAGAAAAGGTTAAATACATTTACATCTAACATAAGAAAGACTCCCCCTGGGAAGTTAGAGGTTAATTTCCTCGCTATAGACCAATCTAATAACAGCTGGTTAAGGAGCAAGAGCATAACTCATTTCCTCCCTGAACATAGATTTTCTCTTGAGCATCCAGCTTCATTACTAACTTCCACTATTTCACTGCTATTCCATAAACAGGGGATAAAGTATAGACCCCTAAAAGGTTAATTTCCATAAGTTGATTTTATAATAGATTGCTTTTCTTATTAACCTTTGCAGTTTAATTGTACATGCCAATGGCATACTGTATGTGTCACTGGCAGTGAATTGCTGAATATTAATGTAAAATGGGTGCATTTACAGTATATAAACCCAATCTCATTGAACTTGTGTCTAATCCCCATATTATAGTTGAATATTGACTTTGGATTTATTGCATATAAACAGCAAGAACAAAGATTATATCATTCCATAATAAAAGAATGCAAAACACGATATTGAGAAACAGCTCAGGCAGCATCTTGTGTACAGGTGGTGAGGAGTGTGAGCTATCAGATTATAAAGGGCGCTTCATTGAGTTGTTTGAGTAAGATTAATGATCTTAGAGGTCATCTGATTGATCAGCTGACGAGCTGTCAGACGGCAGGCCGATCAGCTGGTGGTGCGTACGACTCCAGTGTTCTGCCTGACGCTTCTCATCTGACTGATTGGAAGGTGTCAGCATTTTGAGCAGAGCTTATGTACATCACTGCCAAACTGTCACACACAGCTTGTATTGAGTGCAGAAAATGTAGAAAAAAATCAACAGGAAACCCTACAAACATGCCTTACAAATGGAGCATGCACTTACTGTACCAAGCCAATCAGTAACAAGATGTATTATCAATCAAAATCAGGCTGCTGGAGTAGTTCAGGCCTTTGAAAGTTTTCAGCTGATAATAGTGTCATTGGATCGATCAGTGTAACTTGTAAGGATACTGGGATGCCATTCCTATGTCAATAGGACCTATGATGCTGGGTTTAAGTACAGGACAATCAGTGCAACAACAAAATGCTTCATCCATCGATGCATTTAAGGTGACTTTGTTTAGAAACAGTAGGTAATTTGCTCACTTTAGCCACACTAGTGGCATGGCTCTATGGATACAATATCAGCCAGTCGGTCGGTCCACCACTTTGGCCAAGACTGAAGTATCTCAGTCGATAGATTGCCATGAAATTGTGTGGTGGTCCCCAGAAAATAAAGTCTACTATGACTCATTCTACTCTACTCTCGTGTTCATCTGATTTTTATAATTTCATTTATTCAATCAAACAATCAATCAGTCAATCTTTATTTATACACACACACACACACACACACACACACACACACATATAACACAACCCCCCCCACCTCCCAGGCCCATTCACCCACATACCTAGTGCTAAATAGCAGACATTAGCATATTAACATAGTTATTTTGACCAGTAGCATTAAGCTTAGCCTCCAGAGCAGTTTGCATGGCAGTAGCCTCAAGGCAGTAGCGTTTTTTGGCACAGGTGAAGCGGGCAGCCGCCTGGGGCGGCATTTTTTCATGACACATGGGGGGTGGCATGAGCACTTAAAAAAAAAAATCCTCGAAGCTATTTTCGAATGTATTATCTATCATTTCACTGTGTGGGGAATTGGCAAATTGGCGCCCCTGCTTGCTGAGTGGGGAGCGGGGGATAGTTCACCTCTGGGTCGAACGGGTTGCTGGGCATAGGCGCCAATACCATTAGTGCTCCGCTAATACTGAGCACCCACGAAGCTGATCGCGGTTATGTGTCAGTTCAACTTGTCATCTCCAATCCCAGTGCTTGAAGTGGAAAAAAAGGTGCCAGTACTCTCTTGCATTGGCAAATCATTATCACATTTGAGATTTCTACAGTGAAAAACAATACTTGGAGATATTGCTGGTACAACAACAATGTATTGTTATTATTATATATTAACAACATAAATGTATGTATTTATTTAAACAAGTTCTGTGTGTGTGTGTGTGTGTGTGTGGGTGTGTGTGTGTGTGCGTGTGTGTGTGTGTGTGTGTGTGTGTGTGTGTGTGTGTGTGTGTGACAGCTTTAGTCCCCTCTCTGACTGGCCAGCAAGTGACGGGATGCTGCTACATGTTTTGAGGCCCAGTTTGTTATCTTTAAAAAATGGGCCAGCTGTTTGTGGAGCAAAAATACATAATTTGGTCCCTTGACCAACAGTCAGGCCATCCATGTTTCGTTACTCACGTTATTGTTGACGTTGGTGTCATTGACTAAGGTAACGTTAAGGTTGGTAGCTGCAGACTCCTCATTAACACTAGCTGTTCCGCTCACATCAACTTTAACGTTAGTTTGAAGCTCATGAATCGTACCTGATGTTTCTGGTTGGACTTGGACCTCTGTTAACATGTCTGGCTCTGGCACACGCATTCTTTTAGTACCTTTCTGAAGCCAGGCTAACATAACAAAACTCGACACACTTCTTTTTAGTTTCTAGGGTTTCAGCAGTGAAAAATCTGTTACGGTCAGGCTGCAGGCATCAGACAGCGTTTCCGAACTAGCGTCCGTGGCTAAGCAAACTTCTAATAGGGTGGGCCGACTGCTTGCCTTTACGTGATTCGTCAAGATCTGAGGTAAGTCACATAGTGCCCTCTGGGTAGTGTAGTTTATGTAATGGTAGGGTCAATCTCTCTGACACTGACGCTTTCTCTGTCAGTGGTAGAGTACTGGCTACATGCGAGAAGTAGCGGTACGCAAGAAAAAGTGCAGGTGCGCTTAAGAGTAAAATGTAGAAGTGCCAATCCTATCCTGGCACATTTATTTATATATATATATATATATATATATATATATATATATATATATATATATATATATTATTATAACAACATAAGTGAAAGAGAAAATTATATTTCTCAATTGCACAAATCCTTCATTAGAACATTTGAAAAACACACTTAAGAGAATCCAGTTATTTAGCTATTGCAATTACAACAGGAAACACCTTTTAAGTTGCACAATCTCCACCTCCAGCATTTTCAAAAGACAATGAACACAGTTCTGCACAAAATATGACAGTATAAGTTATCAGAACTTAAAATAAATATAAACTATAATATAGTAATTCTGCAAAATTCTGCTCAAAGGGGGTCTCGCCCTGGGTGTAATTCAATGTAGAACCGCCACTGCCTCAAAGTCTTATTTTTATTTCTCTACTGAAAAATAGAAGCACAGACATAATTATACCCCAGACTGCTGAACTGAATGAATAAATATGTGGGTAGCAGTGAGTGTGTACGTCTGTTCTGCAATGTGTGTGTGTGTGTGTGTGTAAATAATTTGCCACGTCCATCTGCCATGCTTCCAATCCAACGAGGTAATACTGCTGTGAGATTCTCTAGTGGCCACAAATCCCATTTTCCCTCTAATGCCGCCATTTTTCTCCTCCTTCTCCCTCCCTCTCTCCTCCTCTCCCTCCTCACTTTGAAACACCAGAAAGGTGTTCCTCTAGCTTACTTTTAAATGACAGACAGGGAATGTTAAACATGTCTTACTGCACTCCTCTTCTTCCGCTTCCACTTTTTCATCTTGTGGCAATTGATGCCGGTGGTGATACTCTCTCTTGTGGCTTCATCGTGTTGTCTTTTCTCTTACTCATTCTCTCAGTCTCCTTCATTTATGGTGATTTACACAGCTTTACTATATACTCCCTGTTTTCTTTGCATCCTTTCTCCTCCACCTTCTTATTTATGTTGATTGACACTTGAAAAGCCATAGCTGTTAAGAGTTTTTCTCTCCCTACACACTAACGGGCTCTCTAAGTAATGAAAATGAATGTAATGTGTGTGTGTGTGTCTCTGTGTGTGTATGTGTGTGTGTGTGTGAGAGAGAGAGAGAGAGAGAGAGAGAGAGACGTGCACGAATGTAAGAGGAATTGAGAAGGAAGACTTAAATTATTCGAGAGTGAGAATCACTCTGAATGACTCTTATTGAAGTCTGCTGGAGTGGTTTTGTCTTCATAATAAGGAGGCCGCTGTGAAGCACAGGTACATGATGAGGTTTTGAAAAAGTGAATTAAAGAGAGACTCATACCAAATGATTTCATTTAAACTCAGCAGGAGAAGGAATGCAGCAGGTCGTCCAAACAAATGCTTAAAAGTCCGACTCTTTCTTTTTCTCATTCTATTTTTCACAAATAATTGGATAAGCAAGCATCTTTATCTCCCCACATTTTTTACTCCTTGAAATACATCCTTCACTTGGGGGGAAAACAGCTTTTATGTGCTGCCTGTCTCTCCATCTGTGTTTCTGTCACATTCTAATCTTTCTCCATCCCTGCCCCTGTCAGTTTCTATTTTTACACCCGCAAAATATGACAGAGGTACTTAGTAATTAGAGGGAGAATCAACAAGTTTCAGAGCAGCTGCCAATCCCTATTACCAGTTTTCCAGCTTGCTGAATATGGGGGATAAGTAGTCTCTTTTTTTATCAGGCTCATTGTGCTTACAGCACAGAATCTCTGGCTCTTTTACCTTAGACTGACATGTCAACATGTTGCTCGAGCAGCAGCTTGACATGTGTTTAAATACATGCTAGTTAAACCCCCTGTTCTTTTACAATGTACTTTTGCAACTGGTAAACTCTCAGTTTGTAAAGACAGCAGCTTTAAGGGGGCTTTCACACCTGCCTCCTTTAGTTCGGCTGAATCGCACTAGAGTTCACAGTTCATGAGAGCTGGCATTAGCTGTTGGGTAGGCAGTACGTGGTTAGTAAACTATAAAAAAACATATATAATAATATGCAGGACTTACATACCAACCACACTGAGGTAACATTAGCCAAATGAAGCACACAGTATGACTAGCAGCTTTGAGCTATATTCCTGCATCCAACCTTCAAGCTTTGCAATTGTATTCTTGGAAATGCAAGAAATCACTAATTGCGGTTCAGATGTGATCACATCATTAGATCATAAAATATCATCTGAATGCATTGCTTTGGTGTGCCTGTTGTCTTAATTCTTCATTTTTCTCCAAATACCTTACCAGTTCTGGCAATCTCATACAATAAGATGACAAATAAGACAACAAAGTGAATGCAAAATTTGAATCACCTAGGTAAATCAAGGCATATACATATTAATGTTCACCCCTAATGATGCAGTCCGTCTTTGGGCCATCAGTAAACAAAAGCTGTAGTGTGACTCAGCTGTAGTGTGACACAATATTCCCTGATCTTAACAATAAGCAAGGATTGATCCACAGTCCCTTCCCCCATTGCATTTTGGGGGAAGTACTCTGGATTTCTCCAGTGTGGATTCTCTTCATCACTAAACTGTCTGTATCTCACAGTGGAACAAGAATGCCACAACTATGTCCAACTCTCCATGTACATTCACCTACTTTTGCACCATCAATTATTAAAACAGATGCAGAGATTTAAAGGCAAGCATTCTGTCCTGTCATGTATAACATATAGTTTTTTATGTATAACTAATAAAATAGAATCACACAAAAAGGTGTACATTGTTTAATGTCTGGCCAATCAGGGGAAATCTTATTTAAAAAAGAGATTGAATACATTAACATGTAGGTCAATAAAAACCCCAAATCCACAGCAGTCTGCTGTTTTAACCCTTAATCGTACTGTATTGTAAAAACAAAAACAAAGACTTTACTCATGATCCCAGTAATCCAGCCACAGTACTCTATACACATCACAGGTAATACAGTAGTAATAACAATTGTACTCACTGTTGATTTATTCAACCTAAATTTAATCTAATCAGTCATCCTAATGTTCGGTTCCATAAAAATGACAGCATCATTTGGACTCATTTATGGGATCAAGTTTACTGTTATCACATCTCGCCCTTGGTGGCTCCCGGCAAAAGCAACGGTGCAGCATTTAAATCAAGGCCAATAGAAAATACTGTGTTAAATTAAGGTCAGTGAGAGGGCATTTTAATATTCAATCTGCTCTCTGATATTCACAGTTAGGAAACACTTTGCTCATTTCAATATAGTTAAAGTGCTGGGGTTGCATTTTGAGGTGCTCTGGTAACAATAGGGGTAATTTCTCATTTCCATACCATCTCCATATGATTATCATAACCTACATCTACCAAGTCAGAGTCATTGAGAAGGGAGTCAATACAATACCAAACCTGCATCTGTGCTTCTGTAGCAGAAATCTCCAATGTGGCTGTATTAAAAGAAGGTTATATATGATAAAAGATATTGGGTCTCATTTTTGAAATGTTGATAATAATAAATTCTTTAGAATACGTTGATATAAGTAAAATGAAAAGGATCCAAACATTCAGAGCCATCTATGTGAATGTTGCTAAAACCCATTTACTTCTAAATGGAGAGTGTATTCATGGAACAGTATTTATCTTGAATTAACATGATGGCTTGACCTCAGAAATGCCATGTTGCACAATAGTGATCATCACTCACCTCCATCATCTCCTGGACCAAAAGTGGCACTGACGGAAGTGAAATAGAAGGGGTGCAGTGATGCAGAAATTGAGGTAACGCTCGATCCTGTTGTCAGTTTGTGTCATAGTCCTGTCAGTTTGTGTGTTTTCTAGTGCCCCCCCCATGTCAGTTCGGGTCTGTTTTTACTCCCTGGATTTTCCTTTGTTCTCAGTTCCTGGTTTTTTGGTATTTATCTTGCTTTTTTCTGGATTTCATGTTTTTTTGGTTTTCTGTAGAAGTTTTTGCCTGCCCCTCTCAGGATTCCCTTTGTTAATTTGTACTGTTTTTTGGGACAAATAAATCCGCCAACCCAGACTTCTCCTGCCTGCTTGCCTAATTTCTGCATTTGGGTCCTCTAATTCCCTGCATCCATCACAGGATCCTTTTCTACCTAACAGCACCAACATCATTCTTCTTTCTTTTCTCTTCACCACATTTGCAGCTGTGCACAGAAGAGTGCCCTGTGCTCCCATGGGTGATGCCCCTTGTCTGAGTTGGGCCATTATTGAGCTAGTTGAAAATGTGTTATCATTGGGAATGATTCACACTCTGGCTCAAAGGATTTAGACCAGTATGCAAGTATCTCTGCATAATGTTTAAATTGAATAGCCTCTGATCATAAAGTAAAAAAACAGGAAGAAATATTGGTTAATAAGTGAAATAGCATCTTGTAGTATTATTATTCTATCCCGCATATTCCATTGCATTTTTTAAGAAAACGTGCCGCATAATCAAGGATTTTTGCCCACAACAATCACAAAAAACTCCGCATTTTTCTGGAAGGATTGGTTTATGTGTTTGGTTGTGTTGTGTGTATTTGCAGAGTGTTTGCTGACTGCTGCGCATGTGTTGTCAAATTAATGAAGATGTTTTCTTAGGACCCCCTCGAAAACAAGATGCTACATCTCAAGGGGTTATTCCTAATAAAAAAAAGAATTTCCTTAAATTGCTTGTGTTTTGTATATTTGCATGTGTTTTCTTAAGTTGCAGGGCGTTTGCCCCTGTTGGCCACCGTAGTTCTGCTGCTCACGGGCAGTTTGTGTAAATGTCACATTATTTTTAATCTATTGATACGTGTTCACGGGCACGTTTTTCTCGTTTTTTACGTGTAAATGTCACGTTATTTTTCTGTGTTCACGGGCATGTTTTTTTACCGGGAGACGGCCGAAAAGGACGCCCCATATGCTGCGAGGTGGCTGCGAGGCGGACGCGGGGGACGCGCGACCATAATGGGATGGCGGAGGTTGGGTTTAGGAAAAACCCTACGGGGAAAGGGTGCCTCACACACCGGGAGATGGCCGCGGGGGACTACGGGAAACAAAATACCACACGCGGGACGTGAACCCCGCTCGCGGGATTAAAGTCCTGTGTTGTTTGACCCATCCACCACGCCGACCAACCTCCCAGCACGGATTTTCGGCTCTTTATACTACTCTCTACCATTTTCGTGCTGTGGCCACGAAATATGCTTCCCATTGAAATACATTACTTCACATTTTTGTGCTGGCCACCACGTAAAAAACGAGAAAAACGTGCCCGTGAACACGTATCAATAGATTAAAAATAACGTGACATTTACACGAACTGCCGTGAGACTGGGTTGTGTTATGTCTTACAGAAAGGTGTAAATGACACATGGATCATAATAAATAGCACAGTAAAGTAGATTAAACCCTAGTGAGGCAGATAAATGGTTGTATTTTCTTTGAAGCTGTCTATCCGTCTCTCTCAACTCCTGTCTCCTACTATGCTTACAGCTTTTTACATTTCAGCCTCCATTCCTCCAGAATCCTTTTCAATATAATTTCCCTTCACCTCGGTTTCAAAGCCGACACTGGCAGTTAATTTGTCTCAGTGCTAGAAAAGGTTGCGCTCACCATTGGTCTCTCTGTAGCCGCACTCTGTGCAGGAGAATGAGAGAGTGCATGATGAAATCAGCATAAAAGTGGATCTGACTGCCAAGTTCACAGACTTATTGTATTGTAACAGGATAGATGAGACAGAGGAAGATACGAGAAGAAAGAGACAGAGACACTGTCACCGAGAGGGATGAAAAGTGAAAAGGATACAGACCGATCGTGATAGGGAGAATTGGCCAGCTCTGGGACTAATTAAACTGCCATTGTTGGCTTTGATACAGAGGGAAGAGGAATGATATTGAAAATGATTCAGGGGCAATGGAGTTTGCAACTCCAGTAACCCTGCAGGGTGAGCTACGCCATGATTCAAAGTGCTCCACCTTCAGCTTATACTGCTTTATTAGTACAATGGTAGCCGTTACATCTTATTACTTTTACTGTTATTTAAAAGAAGCACCAGGCAAAACGGAATTATTAGGGTTATTACGGTAGCTCTGCACAAATTAACACCACTGAGCTTGATGGAAAATGATTCAGTGATTTCCTGTGTGTCATGGTTGTGGTTTTCAGTTGTGGTTTTTCCTGTTTTATTTTGTCAATTCCTTCCCTGTGTGTCACTGTCTCCCTGTTATTTGTCCATGGTTCTGTTTTACCCATGTTCTTTCTGTGTTCTGTTTTGTTTTCCTAGTTCCATCCTTGTTTATGTTTTCATGCGTCAGTTTCCTGTTTTACTTTGTAGTCTCTGTTTCTACTGTGTCATGTCTTGTTTTACTTCCTGCCTTGTGTGTTTTCCCGCCTTTGTGATTGTCTGCCCCGCCCTAATGTGTTTCACCTGTTCATCAGCCCTCTTGTCACCTGTCTATTTAGTCTCTGTGCTTTCTTTGTCTGTTGTCATTGTGTGAGTCTTTTCCTGTGGTGCTCCCTGAGAAGTTTTAGTCCTATTCCAAGGTTGTTCCTAGTCTTCGGTTACCTAAGTGTTTTGAAAAAATGTTTTTCAGGACACCTTTTGTTGTAGCTGTTTTAATTTAATAAGCCTTCAAAACCATCACGCTGCCTCCTCATCTTAACCCTCTGCATTTCTGGGTCCAAGCCTGCACAAACCCTGACAGTGTGGAAGATCAAGAGTCCAGGTCAGTGTATAACTAAAGTCCTGCATTTAAATGAAAGTGAATGGTATAAGAAGATGTCAGAAAATCAGATCAGCTCAAAAAGACACTTGCAAGAATTTACCAGAGGAAACATTCTCTCTGTCAGCTTTACAGTACATTGTATATGTTAGCCTATAGCCAACACACACAACAAGTCCTCTAAATGAAATTCCATAAAAGGTAGTTTGTCCATGCCCTGTGGAACAACTTATGAGAGAAGAAACGTTTTCTGACCTGGCACTCTTATCAGGGAGATATTGTTTGTCTGTGCCTTCCAAAACCGTTAAGAATCACTGTTATGGTTTGGTTAGGTTTAGGCACAAACATTTTTCTGGTTTTTCTTGGTTAAAACATGTTTTTGTATAAAGAAGGGAGAATTGTATTAAAGGACAGATCACAGCAGTCTTGAACATTGTTTCCTACTGTTAAATCTCACAATTACTGTATACCTTCACCCTAGCATTTTCTTCAAACTCAGTTATCCAGGGAGCTATTATACCCACCACCACCCAGCGATGTTTCATTTTCTAAGAAGTAAGGCACTGTAGGAATGGTAAAGGTATTTCGCACACTTGCCTTTTTTATATTACTTTTATTTTACAGCTCCCAAATTAGCCATTAGATCCTCCTCTTGTACCTTTTTTGTAGGATAAGTTTCCTCTCTTAGGAAAAGCCAGGACACTAAATGGTAATGATGTCCAGTGATTAACCCAAACCATGATCTTTTTCCTAAAGCTAATCAAGTAGTTGTGCTGCTTAAACCTTTTTTCAGTTAACGTTAAAGTGTTTAAAACTGACCGTTTCACAACATGCACCTGTCGCTGGTACAGTACGAGAACGTAATACCTTTCACTTAAAAAAATTTTTGCGTGAAAGTTTTGAATTTTGAATGCAGTTTAGCTGTATGTGAATGTAATTTTTAGGAGACAGGGCTGCTCCATTTGCTGCAGAAAACAAAAGCAATCAATCAAGCCCACAGTTTGATTACCATTGCTGTGGATAATTATGACATTATGATGATGTTAGCACAGTTTAAGTTACCATACTAATTAAGACATTTTGTTGGTTTCGCTATGGAGTCCTTTATCCCATTAAACACACAAACAACCATTGTGTTATCATAGTCTCAGACCGGTAACCCATATGAGATTTAAATAATTATGATTTAATGGCTTATACCATATCCCATTATTTCACACAATCTCCCAATTAGTACGCCAACAGTTGGAAAGACGGGCTAAATTAAAACAGTAATCCCAGTGGTATGCTGGGATTAAACCAGGGAGCAATTATTCTTTCTATTAACGATTCTGTAACAAGGTCAGTAACTGGATAACCAAGTGTGGAGAGAGTGTGTATGAGAGTGAGTGACAGCGAGAAGAAACAAGAAAACAGGTGTTTTACAGATTGTGCAGGCTCCAGTGTTAACATATGATTTAATCATCTGAGTGACTGGTTGCACTGGCCTGTCACTTCTCTTCACGTCGTCATTACTGCTTTTTCTCCCGGTGTGTAGCCTATGTATGTAGCAATGAGAATGTTTGGGCTGTTCATTCAGTAGATCAATTTATTAAATTAAGGGTTTTATAATTTTAAAATGGCAGTGCCTTTACATAAGTATACTACATATTTTTATATTAAATATGATTTCCAAGGGCTAACATCTGTCTAATCTTTTTCTGCTCAATCATAAATGTATATGAAAAGTAACCATTACACTCTGGTTACATATCCCATAACAGTAAGAACTAAAGACAAATTAATTACAGAGTCAAAGTTTAGTTCTGATAAATGTATTGGGTTTATTGGACTTATTAAGAGGTTCACACACAATAAATCCGCTCCATTTCGAGATGGTGTGTGGATATTTCTTGCAGCTGGGTATATAAGGCACCTGCATATCCTGGTTTTGACCAGCCACAATGGATAACACCCTAGTCAATGTGAGAGATGATCAAGGTGCCATCACGTTACGAGTGAGCAGAGAAACTGATAAAAACTGTCAAGTGGTGTGTAGGCTATAGCCATTACATTCCACTTCCCAGACTGTTCAGGTGACACTGGAAATTCTGCTGGATGTCTTTCAATGGATGCCCATTTCCTTCTGCTTCCTTTGTGTTGGCATTTTAAACTCCAGTCAATTTATAAAGGGCTATGGTTAACTGCTCCTCAGCTCTCTGCAGGGTAAATCCAGACAGCTAGCTAGACTATCTGTCCAATCTGAGTTTTCTGTTACACGACTAAAACAACCTTTTGAACGTACAAATGTTCCACCAAAACAAGTTCCTTGCAGAGGCTATTTTGCAGCGGCGCCATTGCTCCATGTGGCACCGAGCACCGCCCAAGACGATTGTAATTGGTTTAAAGTTTTTCTCCCATCCCGGAATGCTGTGTGGATGAGCCAGACCCTCCTGCGCAGTGCTGTGGGAAAGGTCTGGCAATGTGAGACTAACTGGTGAGTTTAAAAAAAAAAAAAGATAACGGGTATGTCACTGACATACTGGAGCAGGTTTGAGCTGCAGGGCACAATCAAGGTACATTGTCTTTTTATTACTGTATGCCAAACATGAATATTTGGATAATTATTTTAACTTTTCTGGCTTTCTTTCTCTGCAGTTAACTCACAAATGGCAAGCATTGTTATCACCCAGCTTTCTGTCTTCCCCACTCCTCAACCTTTAACATTCACCCGCTGCCCCACTCCTACTGTACTCCCCAGCAGTTCCCAGCACCCACCCTCAGGTCCGAAACCCGCTAGTAGCATTCACCCGGTGCCCCGCTGGTCCGTACCCAGTTTTCATCCATTTCCGTCCGGACAGCCAGAATGCCACTAATCCAACACAGGTACATTGACTGTTTGTTTGTAATCCAAGGATTAGAATAAAATATATACATTTTTAACAATACTGCAATGTCTTTACAGAATTCAACCACAGCATAACATTACTGCTACTTGAGCTGACCAGGACTTACCAACACTTTTACACCCAGAACAAATTGGAGCCTTTTACAAAAAGATGGAACAGGACTTCACTGCCAAAGGATACACATTCACAAATGAAAAAATAAGAAAGAAACTGGGTAATTTTCAGTCCGTATTAATTCTGTAAATTTAACGGAAAACGGTTTGCTTTTTGTGTATCCTAACTACTTAACGCAGTTCCTCCCCAAGCCTGTGTATAACTGATGTATTTGGATGACCTGTCTGACTTTACTTCTGAATCACTCCACTGCCGAAATTAATGCTTAGTTTCAGATTTAAATGAACTGGTCCCAGCAGTCTCCCTGAGGTTAAATGAGCTAGAACTGGCACTGAGTGAGTGATTCTAAACTTCCCACATCCTCCTAGTTCCAAGTTCAGTTACACCCTCCAGAAACCGACACAATGCCTCCTCTATCCGTTCTTTTGAATCCTACAGTTTCTGTTTGATCCTAAATAGGTTCTGAGAATGTGATTTTTTTTTTTTTTTTTTTTTTTTTTTTTTTTTCCCCCCCTTCTTCAAATCCATACAGTATGGAGAAGAAAGCCAGCTCATCACCTCTCCAGCATACCACACACCTGGCTACAATCAGCTCATCAACCCACACAATTGGATTTGATCATCTCTTGATCTCCTGTTTATTTTACAAATGAGGAGCCAACTTTATTAGAAAAATACAAAACTCAAAAACATAATCCAGGCTAAAAGCAACACAGTTGCAGCTGCCCAATGCAGGAAAGACGGCTGACAGAAAATCGCCAACTGTGTGAGTCTGTAAGTTTAATAGGCTTATAATACCATTGCCCCATCTAGGGCACAAGTAGATCTGACTATACTTACATATTGTATTGTATTCTATTATATCAATGGTATAGATATAAATGGATATATTTCTATGGAGTGTGTGTGACAATTTTATCTTTATTCTTTGAGCTGCAACCCTGGCGGTGTTAAATGGACTTTGAAGCAAATAAATATAAAAACATAATTCAAAGCGGTAAGTAGGCTTACTTTCATAAGTACAACAAATACAAGGCTTTAGTGCTTTAATCAGGCTCTGTTGTAGGATGGTATCTGTAAACAAAAGCACAATTAAAAATTGCTTTGACATTGTTCGCAGCAAACAGACAAAAATGAAATGAAGACCGGAGGCCATCCGCCTACACGGCAGTATGCTCCTGCTGAGGAGCTGGCCCTCTGCAATAATGAGGATCGGCCCTTAATGGGAGGGGCAGACTCCCGACAGGCCACATTTGTACAGCATATGTATCAGTGAGTCAATAAGTACGTTTACATGCACACTATTATTCAGAATATGACAATATTCCGAATTTGATACATGTAAACAGCATATTCCGGTTGGATATTCCGAATAAGGCCTTTTTCCGAATATAGCGTTTTCCAATTAAGACATGGGATATTCTGGTATTCAGGTTTTAGAGGCATTCTTTGGACATGTGCATTGGGAATATGCTTCTCAATTTGGATTTTTACCGCAGTTTACGGCCTCTTGCCTGTTTACTTTGCAAGGCTGCAGACCCGATAAGGAATAACACAGCTACTTTGAAACATTATCAAAGACTTGGATATCAACAGGTTTTTGGATATGCGCACACATCGCTACGCCAACCTTTTCAAGAAGTTGGTTGAAGGAATGAAAGAGGGACGCTGTGTTCGCACTGTCCAACAAGTCTGCCACCGCTGGTAAACTTTGAAAAAATTGTATTTTGCATGTCTACATGTACACGGGAATATCGGTGGAATATTCACTTTCATTAGCGATGTAAACAGCTTAGTCGGAATATCTTTTTTTTTCGGAATAAAGGCAAAAAACGGAATATGTGCATGTAAACGTAGTCAATGTTAAACTACTGGGTTGCTAATAAAACACAATTATATAATATACTAATTATTGTGGGAGTACATGTTTTTAACTTCTCTACAGTTAATGGGGAGACTTTGGTGTTGCTGTCACTTATACACACTCCCATACAGAGGTAACAGTGAATGCTACCTGTCATATACTGTACACTGGCATGTCAGCTGTGGTTGCTGATCATGGATTAAATAAACCATTTAGACAGCCTTGATGACGAGACGGTGTCTGTATGCTCAGTTTTTGGGGTACACTTTAGTCCTATTGTTACCAATTTTATGCAGTTTTCAATTTGTCCATCTTAACAGATAGTGAGAGTGTGGACCCTTGGCTGTAATTGATTTATCTTGAATTACTTGCTAATGGTGGTGGTCTGCACCTGGGATTAACAACTGTTTCAAGTGCTCTCTATTCTAAAATGAATCAACTGCTTCCATTGCTGTGATGTTACTTTAGCAGAAAGAGGGAGATCTTCCTCCCCCTGAGCCTGTGGCCTCCACTTCCAGGCCGAGAGGATCACGAGTGGTAATGCGTTAACCTTAATTTAAAACCGGACTGTCAATGTGACATTTGCACCTTGAGACTTGCAAAGGGACAGTGCTTACATGTTAAAGCAACTGTATTATGTGTTTTATTTGTTTCAGGGTGGAACAGACTGTGAGGTCTCTCTATCAGAGAACCTGAAGTTGATAGAGAAAAGTTAATAAAAAAAAAAAAGTGCAACTCGAGGTGGAGAAACTAGAGTACGGAAAGACTGTAATTCAGTTTAACGTTTAACATCCCAGGTGAAAAAGAAATCTATTAAAAATATACTTTAATAAAGTGTACTAAGTATATTTTCTACATTTTGTACTTTTTTCGTCAAATCCAAGTATAGTTAAGTGTATTCAATTATGTATTAACTTCAACTTAACATATATTTGACTACACTTCAAATGTAAATAGTATGCTAAAATGGAACAACTTTTTTCAAACTTCAAGTGCACTAAAATACACTAATGAAAATCTAGATTCATAAGCAATTAAGCACACTTACAGTACAATTGCATTATATCGCCATTCTAATGGAAATACACTTAAAAAGGCATTGCAGCTCAACTTATAGTTGTGTTTAAGTACATTTTGTATATATTATTATACTTGTTAATATAAACTATGTTAATTTAGTATGCCTCTGTAATATTTCAAGTGATCTACAAATGCACTTCCTAACTATATTTAGTGCTTTTAAAGTGTCCCACTATGACAATAATGTATTTAAAGTGAAGTTCAATAACAACCTAAACATCATAGACACATACTTTCAGTGCAATGTTATTATAGTGTTAGCAAGAAATGAATTGTGTTTGAAGTATACTTCATCTGTACTTTTATCCCCATTTTGTTATACTTAAGCATAAATGTTGCTATTATACTACAAGTATATTATATTACAATTAATTTCAAGTGCATTACAACAACAGGTTACAAATTGCATTTCAGAAAAGGATCTTTATTACTCACACAAAAGTAACACACAAAATATCCAACTCATTTTAATTAAATGTAATCAAAGCCTGTCTGTCATGGAATCTTGTGCAAAAATCAGTGCAAATACCATAGGACACATGTATATATATACCCCAAGCCATATACAACACAAAAGTCCAACATTACAAACTGGGGCAAACAAATCTGGAGCAGTAGTAAAGCCATTTCGAACCCCGTTTTACGCTTCCAGCTCACTTCTACCCAGTTTGAGCATTACCTGCTGAGTAAAGTTGAAAGTGTTTTTCATGCACATGGGGTAGTCCAGGTGCAGGGCGTAGATCAACCCGAAACGGCTGTGTGTGTCAAACGAAAGGACACAAAAGGCCTGAGGCAGGTTGGCCAGTTCATCCATTACCACAGACCCTTCCAAGATGATCCCTACACTGAATGGGTTGAGCTGGGTATTTTCTCAACCCAGGCAGAGAATTCCCACTGGAGTTTAACTGTACGAGTCCTTGTCAGTTACATCCTAATGTGAAAGAAACGTAGTGACAAGGAGAAAACATAAACATGCCAGTTAGACAATGGTGTTTTGTACACCAAAAAAAGCCTGTGACTGTTTATAATGAAAAGTGTTGTACAATATAAACTGCACTGATAGTATACTAAAGGATGATACCAGTTTAGATTTTTTTTTTTTTAATCAAATGCCATATTTGGATCCGTACAGTATATTGCAACACTTTGTCCCAAATATGGAGTTTACCCACTTCCAGTCACAGTCGTGCTGAAAAGATGTAGAAAACTGCTCCCAGAAACTTTGTTGCTATGCAACAATTTTGTGAAGCATATGACTCAGTACATTTCACCTTAATTGCTTTTTGTAAACACTACTGTCACCGGTTGAAACTAACATTAAGTTAGTTGATTAATTGAGCAACCAGAATCTAACATGTGCACTCAGAACTCCCATTTCAGTTAAAGAACCGAGAACATTTTCACAACTTCCAACTGGTGACAGTAAAGTAAAAAAACAAAGTGGGCAATGTAAAAGGATTCATACAACTTTAGTTATGGTGAGCAATTTTCTAAATCTTTTCAATAGAACTGGGACTGAAAGTGGGTAAGCTATCTTTGTTTGGCAATAAATAGACTTAACGGAGGCCCTTAAGGAGACACTGATTGCTGATCAAATCATTCTGAAAATTAGTAGCACTGTTCATTAATGGCTTAAAATGAGACAAATGAGCATGCACCTGCAACATTTACAAAAAAATGATTAACTTACAGAGCATGTCTTGAAGAAGGCAGAAGAATCATCCGCCAAGATGACAGGCAGTCCCCGAAGACATAGGCACCTGATGTGTGTTGGCTCAGTGGTCTGGAAGATAATGGACACAAGAGTAAAACACATCTTGCTAAGGATAATCACATGTATTTATCAAATAAATTCCAGAAATTCCCCACAATGTTTATGTACAAGAGGACAAAAGGGGAGGAAAATGGAGAGGACAGAAAAGAAAATTAGGATATGAAGAGAGGAAAGGACAAGATTAAGGAAGGGAGATTTGATGGGAAGAAAAGGATAGAGCAGAGAAGAAACAAAAGACATAAAAAGAAAAGCGATGAACAGAGAGAGGAAAGAGAGGTAGTAGACTAATGTAGCTAGTCAAACCCACCTTTGTCTGACGTAAAGCTCAGCCAAAAGCTCGCTGGGCAGGCTTTTCTTTTTTCCTAAAGGAGGTCCATCAGCCTTGGAGAGAAACGGTCAAGTTCATCAAAGAAATTATATTGCAGACTTTTCCCCACCACTCTGGCGAACTCGTAACAAACCATAACAAAAACGAACCTTTGAGAGGAGGCACAGCTATATAAATCAGTGATTGATAGCTCACTGCGTAGAGCTGCGGACTCGGGTGTTAGCTATTATTCTAGAATAATACTGAAACAGTTGAACTGGTTATGAACTGGTTAAAACGACGGTTTAGGCAATTTAGCTGACATTAGCTATGCCAGCAAACAGGTGGCTAACGTTGATGTCCGCCGAACTTGTAAAAAAAACGTTTTTGACTAACGTTACTCACAAAAAGCCCCTCCAGTGAGAAAAGTAATTTAGCTAGCTAGCTAACGGATGGCTAAATTAATGTCCATTGACGTCAAACTGATTCACTTCGAATCCTCACAAACAGCCCCCACCGCCCGTGAAAGCGCGCCTCTATTTCACGATGAAAATTCTCCGCCTCTTAAAAGCAGGTGTAAACCAGCCGCAAGTGGGTTTCCTCGCATATGCCTCCTGGTGAAATGGCAGCAGTAATCCGAGCAAGATGAAGATAGGCCAAGGAGACGAGCTGAAAAGATTTTTGCCAAGAGGATCACACTTTTTCAGTTGAGTGAACATAAATGTCATTAAGCGTTACAGATTAAGCAGCCATGCAATATTACAGTTACTGGAAGAAATCAAAGATGACATTGAATCTCCAACTCAGCGTTCACATTCCATTCCAGCAGTTGTTAAACTCCTTGGTACATTACAAATATTGGCATCAGGATCATTTCAAACAGTCATAGCATAAGCAGTGGGAATATCGCAGTCTGCACTCAGCCGTATCATAGCACAAGTACTTCACGATTTGCTACAGCGCACTAGTCAATACATACATTTCCCCACCACTAATGCCGAAATAACACACATCAAGTTACATCATAAACAAGCAGATCAACTTCGTTATCACTAAATCTTTGTTTTGTTTGACTGACTTGGTGGCTGATCATGATAGAAAGATGTGCGCAATTTACGGTATAGTGGGCGGAGAAAGGCGCTGAATAAAAAGGTTTGGTAAATACGATGTAAGCTGAAGTATCCAGAGGTGTGGACTCGAGTCATGTGACTTGGACTCGAGTCAGACTCGAGTCATGAATTTGATGACTTCAGACTCGACTTGACAAAATGTACAAAGACTTGCAACTCGACTTGGACTTTAACATCAATGACTCGTGACTTCACTTGGACTTGCACCTTTTGACTCAAGAAGACTTGCTACTTCCCACTGGGGAAGAAAATGTTCACACGGCCGCGCCGCTCTCAGTTTATCTGCATCTGTGAAAAAAATATGCACCACCTGTATGCATGCAGAGAGCACACGCGCTGCCTGCACGACATCCAATCACTGTAGTCCCACGTTGTTTTGATTCGACAGCATCTAAGCAGGCACATTGCAAGACAGCCAATGAAGCACAAGCAACAACGCGCCAGTTGGCAAAATGATACCGAAGATAGTTTCGTTTGGCTATAAAAATTACGAGGTAGTCGACAAAAAAAGAGTTGCAATTTGCAAAACATGCGGGTTACAAGATTACAGACGGAGCTGCCACAACGTCCAACTTTGACACCTGAAGTTGCACAAAGAAAGGTAAGTTTTGAATGAATGCTAAGCACCTTATCGGATGTATGTACCGTAACATACTAGCTGCTGCATATTTACTGTATCAACGAGACAGTAAACGCACGTCTCCCTTGCTGGTTCATGCTTACAAAAATAGGGATTTTTGAACCCTGATTATATGAGGTACATGAGTGTAGCACACTCAGATGGAAAACCTCGCCAACATCATGTCAACGTCCGTTTTAAAGTAACGTTACCATAACACAGTCACAGTAGATCCACCATTAGCCTTCCCTTTTCATATCAGGGGTTGTATTCGCTATAACTACCGCCTCGCTATACATTATCCCGCTTATTACATGGCTACCTACCAAATAAATACTTTGACACAAAATATTGATTTAAAAAGGAGTTTATTGATTTAAAAACGATTGTATTGCTTCCGCTAAACCGAACTGCGTCCATAGCAACGCTCTGTTTTTCATGGCAACGGTCTGTTATCAAGAAATAACAGACAGCATTCTACATTGGAATTCAACCAAGCCATGTAATAAAATAAAATAATAACGATTACAGTAGTAATGTTCAGAGATGCAATAGATTATTATAGTTATAGTGTATAGTACAGTTCTTAACTAATGGGAATATTGTTTAGCTTATTTTTGGTTTAATTTGGTTTACTTTAGTTATTTAATTTATTCAATTATTTTGTTTTGCTATACTTTTCATGCCAACTTGCCATGGCCCCCCTAGCACCCCCTCGCGGCACCCAGGGGTCCCCGTCCCCACTTTGAAAACCACTGCTATAAAGCATATGACTTCAGTTTCTTGAGAGAAAGGGCTTTCTTATGACTTTTGAAGCAGTGAAAATATTCTTAATATTGCATACACTGAAACTGAAATGACTTGAAATGACTCGAAACTAAAATGGTAGGACTTTGGACTCGACTTGAGACTTGTTGGCTTTGACTTGTGACTCGACTCGGGACTTGCCTCATCTTTGACTCGACTTGACTCGGGACTCGAGGGCAAAGACTTGAGACTTACTTGTGACTTGCATAACAATGACTTTGTCCCACCTCTGGAAGTATCGCAGCGTGCGCTTTCTGCGGGTTGGCTATGGCGCTGATAACGCGACATTTGCAAATGTACGTACATCTGGCCCTGACTGTTCCTTAATGTCAGAAGAACAAGTACAGGGCTGGTCAAAAAAGTAATTAACATATCAGTCAAATAAAACGTCACATATGAAGTCAAGCCCAGACATCTTGTCTAACATGTAGATTTGCCATTGTGCATTTCTCTCTTTTTCCTTCATCCTCTGTCCCTCTCCTTTCCTTTGTAGTTTTATTCAACAACTCTCCAGTCTGTGATTCCACACCTTGACCTCAAAAACTTGACTTAAATTGAGACATATCCTCTCTCTCTGGTGAGATTTAAAGTCTCAGCTTCAGTAGAAATGGCTGGCAAACCTCCCTGAGGCTGTGTGTGTGTGTGTGTGTGTGTGTGTGTGTGTGTGTGTTTACTTGAAGGCTTTTCAAATAGATATATTTCCAGAGAAAATTCACTTTTATGCTGGTCTTTTTCAGTTAGTTACTTAATGAATGAGTAATTGGTAATGAATGAGCCCTCATACAGTGATTTTTTTTAATTTATTTTCTTCCTATACTGTACATGCCAAGAGCAGTGTTCAAGTAAAGACCACCTTAAACCGTGACCAAGACCAGCGTGTATTGAGACCGAGTCTAGACCAAGACGAGACCAGTGCCAGCAAGCCAGAGCTTCTTCTCCTGTCTCCTGCAGTCCCTTTCTTGGGAGTGCATGTGAAGGGGGCGGGGTGAGGGGGTTAACAGTAACAAAGTAGAAATGAGTCAAGTTATTGGTTGCATTTGAAGCAGGGAATTTTA
>NC_050190.1:5026506-5049006 GCF_008315115.2 Sander lucioperca | reverse complement strand
AATGAAATGAGTTACAAATCCAGATGAATGAAGCACGTTTGAATCATTTGAATTTCACAAAAGAAACATGACAGTCATTGTCTTTTTTTCTGTTGAACCGGCATACTCACTCACTGCAACCCGTTACACTATAGGCTACTCTCCTGTGTTAATGGGTGTTATGTAAAGGAAAACATTCTTTTTGTTATGTTTTCATTGTGTTTCCAGCCTTGGCACATTAAAGGTGCTCTAAGTGATGTTGGGTGACGTCACTTCTTGTTGACGTTCTAAGTATTATCAAGCAAAACGGAGGCTAGGCTCGTTGTCGTTGTCTAGGACAGCTCTCCTCTAGCTAACTTCTCTCTTCACGCTTCTCTCTCCTCCACTCCCCACACCCCACTTCATGTGCATGCGCACTAACCCCCTAACCCCCACCCCTAAATCCTTCTTGTCAGCTGGAACACTGTTTGTTATGTTTGATGGTGCAGGTTGGCGCAGTTTGTTTTTGTTGCCATTTGTGGAGCCTGGGCTGTCTACAGAGACGGCGGTTTTTTTTTTTTTTTACAGTGTGTTCAGGGGACAGGCAGCTCGCGGATAGTGAGGAGATGTTTGCTGTATGTGACAAAAAATGTTATAGCCTCAAAAACGCGTAACATCGCTTAGAGCACCTTTACCTCTAGGTCCATTTGTACATTTCACACGTTTCTGCTTTCCTATCTACATGTAAGGTCAGCAGTGTCTGTGTTAACAGTGTCTGTTACTAAATGTTTGTGGTGGTGCTGATGGCGGTGCACTTAGCATTTTTGTGTGTGAAAGCCAGT
Source organism: Sander lucioperca (assembly GCF_008315115.2). Lineage (NCBI taxonomy): Eukaryota > Metazoa > Chordata > Actinopteri > Perciformes > Percidae > Sander > Sander lucioperca. Next base: position 5,048,206 of record NC_050190.1, on the reverse strand, counting down.
TTGATACTGTGCAGGAGATTTTAGCGCACTGGCCTCACTCATATGGATTTTTTTAAGCCCCTATGTCTAGATTTTTTTATGAGATTCAAAATCAAACGATTATTTTTAACGTCCCTGTGTTAGATTTGTAGCGGAGACACAAAGTATTGTTGTGTGTATATGTATGTATATGTATATACTGATCAAGACTGATTAGAAGACATTACTTCTCTAAAGGTTTCCATGCTGCAGTTACTAGTGAAGCAGCAAGTTTAAAGTTGTTGATTGGCTGTTTTAAAGAGAGAGCAGGCTCCCACAAAACGTTCCACAACAAATCTACTGTACCATCTTTGCTGTTCTTCCAGCATTTTCAATTACGTCTCACCAGAGGAGAGGGAAAATGTGCAACAAATTGACCCTTTAAAATGCATCCATGTCAGACTGCAAATTGTTGACCTTACATAACTACTGAATCGGACAGCCCGTCCTCACCCAGAAAACGGCCGTTACGTTAAATGTCGTTTGGGTATCAGAAAGTGGGCATTTCACATCAAGTAACAAAATGTGAAAGCAATGTGATGAATGTTTCCATTCACCTGTTTTTGTGCAGATTTTTAAAAAAGTGGAAAAGCGGTATTCAAAAAGATTCATGCCTTTAAAATTCAATTTGATATTGCAAAAACGTTTTTATGCTTGACTGAGTTGCTGTATCAATAAAAGCAATGGTTTAATGGCACTGACTGGAGCATGAGCAATTACCTGTGTAGATGAACCAACTCCTTTTAGTTGCATAATGGTAGTAGCATTTTCTTTGGCAAATTATCTGGAAATTCGGTTTCATTTTGCGCTACATATGGATGGAAACTTGACTACTGTGGACTTTAAATAAAACACTCCTTTTAGCCAATATCTTCAATCCAGCAAGTAAATATTATTTGTACATACATCCATAAAACACCCATATCATCTCTTCTTCTTCCACCAAACCAGCCTTTTAGTGTGCAACATGTAAATATAAGATTGATAGTAATTAGGCCTAATGATGGAAAGATTATGGTGTTGTGGATTCATTTTAGCACAACTGTAGTCAGCAGACAAGGACTGGTCTGCACCACAATGTTCTTTCCTCTCTCCCTCTTGCTCCCTGTTTTCTCATCTCTGCCTCCTCTGACCTCCCATCTCTCTCGCTGTGCCTCAGTCACTTATAGCGGCCCCACTAGGGATTTTTTCAGTCACACCTCTCAGTCAAACCAAACCTGAGCCTCTGGTCTGAAATGGTCAGTGGCCAGCAGAACTTGTGCGTGTGTGCATAATAAACTGCCAATCTCACTGAACTGAAACGTCAGTGTCACTTTAAAGTGTTGCCTTGTCAAACAAAGAGAAAGCAAGCACAAGAAAGAAAGTCAGAAGGAGAGACAGAGAAGAAAAGAAGCATGAGAGGAATGGAAAAGAAACCACAAGTATGTCAGCCTACAGTGAATCACATAGTTGGCTGCAGCAGAGACTGTGTCTTAAGTGTCTTTGAGTTGATGATGTTCACTGCAGGGAAATTAGGAAGTGATAAGAAATATTAAGCATGTTAGGTGTGGACTATAAGGGTGTCTCCTCATCAGCAGTGAGAAAGTAGGTAGCGGACGGTGACCGTCCCTCTGCTTGGTGTGTGTTGCCGTTGCTTTGCTTTCTGTCTCCACGCATTTTCACTCATCCACTCCCTACACTACTGCATTCCTCCCATCTATTTGTTTGACTAATGTTGTGCTTAATACATGACTTTATTCATTAGTATACCTGTGTGTCTCCCATTTTCGTCCCAGTCTAAGAGCGGGGCTGTGACATGAGAAAGAGAGCTGAATTCACCATTGTCATCTTCATCACCTTCTCTTCTACCATTCACCTTAGCTCAGCATCACGTGATTGTATTTCACATGCATCTGACTTTAAGGCTAATTTCAAAGTCTCTTTATGAGTCTCTTGTGGTTATATGCAACTACCACAATATTAATTAGCTCTGCTGTGCTGTTGTTTAGCTCTGGAGTTGTTTATTGTGAGGATTTATCTTCAACTCTCCACTAGTTGTAAAGCCATTACACTTTTACTATCATGCCACTGTACAGTGAATCGTACTGCTGAAGTAATTAAGGGTTTGCAAGTTTTCTTTTCTCTGAATATCTGGATACTTGGATTTCATTAATGATAAGGGTCAGAAATGAGATGCCCTGGTAGCTCACCTGGTTTAGCGTGAGCCCCATGTACTAAAGCGTGATTTATGGTTCTGTGGAGGCTCCACGCAGAGCTTTCGCCGTAGCCTACGTAAGTGGCCGGAAGTTTATACTTGTGCGTTGGTGTCTGCGTCGATCTCTTTTAAGAGAATAGCAGGGCCGGCATGTGTATGTGCGTGGGGAGTGTGTGGTAGAGCGAGTGAGAGAGTGACGGTGATTAGTTTCAGAGCAAGTGCCGACTCTAGAGTCATAGTAAGAGAAACAAAGTGTCTCCCCTGTGCTTTCTGACCATGGTGGGAAATCTGGAGCAGGAAAAGTTAACCCTCTACCCTGGAAATCCAGAGTTCTCGCGAGAGCACAATTTTAATTTGCTCAGCAAGTCACTCTGACATTGAGTAATGATGCTCATTAACTATGCCCTTGTAGCCGTGCTGCACCAATCACATTGGTGTATCTGATATAGGCGGGCAAGAGGCGAGCTAAACAGATGACGACAGTTTAATCTACCAGTTAGCTCCGCTGGTAGCTAAGTGTATGGGGCTCTGGATACGTCACCCCGTGTATTGTTGTGATTGGTCGTAGTGTTATCCAATTGTGTGCAGTGAGATTTTCAAATGCATGCTTGGTGCCGCCCCTCGAGTTGGGCCAATTTCATTACTCAATGCCAGACCCTTAATCTTTCGGATTTGGGTCTGGATTTCCAGGTTATTAACCCTCTCCTTGATTTTATGTTGTTTATGGAGAAGGAGAACCAGGAAATGAGTCGGGGGAAATACAACGCTACCAAGCCAAAGCCGAGCGACATGCGTCGCCACGACGTGTAGTTACATTTTTCGAGAGGTGCACGTCCGGCTATGGCGTAGGGTCCGTGCCTCCACGTACCTACGTATGTAGCCGCGGCGTAGATTTAATGCAAAAGCATAAATCACACTTAAGGCTCAGTCCTTAGCGCAGCAGCCAGGGTTTCACACCGTACTGATGTGTGAACAATTACAACTGTGCACAAAAAAACACTAGGCCTTTCAGGACTGTTGAGTTTTTAGTGTGGCAATTTAATCAGGGACTGAGTCTCTGATGCCAGGTGAATGTAATTAACTCCAATCAAGCACCTGGTAGGAGAGTCAAGCTGTGGTACTGTTGCAGACAGCCCTGATGTCTCATAGGAGCTGCTAGCCAACAGTCACCTTTCCACTTCATCTTTTGAAATATCCACCGAAACAGTTACAGTAATCAATACAAAACAATCACAAATTTCCCTTGTTTCTGCATGAATAGAATCCGATACAAGTAATGCAGCTGCTTGTTGTGAAGGTGCTCCCACAGTTCTTTTTTTAAACTTTGTAAACTTACAAAAAATATCCTGGCTAGTATTCTACTGAAAAAGTTGACCAATTTAGCCTACATGTCTCAGAATAATGTGTTAAGAGATGATCGACATTACCCAATAATACTCAAGTAATCATTACATTCAAAAGTGGCCCTGAATTTATTCATTTTATTGTTGCATCACAGACTTCCAGGACAGGCAGCTCTGATTCCTGGAGGTCCAGATTCAAAGCATTTAAGGTGATTAGCTTAAGCTAATAATATGATGCGTTTCAATGTTTAACTGGCAGTGTCTGACAACTCTGTTCACTAGCTGTCAATCAACAATCAACAATGACGGCAATTACTTTTTTGAACAACAAAAAGGCACAGCCCCATTAGAGCATTAAACCAACCACCCATTAAACCATCTTCAGTCACTTGTAAACAGACCAACCAAAAGCTTTTATTTTGTTCCTGCCAACTCACAGAATTGACATTAATTAGCTACAGCTGAGTACATTTAACAGCAACAGTGGTCGTTGTAGCCGGTGAAATTACTTTCACTTGCTCAGACACTGTTAATGATGTAAATTTTGATACAAACAGCAGCTCTTGTGATTTGAAAATTATACTTCTTCAAATCGTAGTTTTGATACGAAAACAATCACAACACTCAGTATCTACTTAATAGTGAACTTTATTGTATGTTCATGTCTGTGGAATAAGTTGTTTTTTTCATCGGATAATCTGGTCATTGTTTTTAGCAAAATGATTCCCTCCTACTGTATGATTTTTTTTTTTTTTTTTTTTCTTAAATTTAATGTTTTATGTGTCATTTTAAGCCAGCAGACAATTCACTATACATAGTCTTGGGTGTCTTACTGTGGCATGAAAACAATGGCAGTTCTGCAGACGAATGTGTGCCAGAATATGCGCGATATAACGACCCAAGCATTGATATTTAAGCTAATGAGATGTTTCATAACTTGCAAAGCAAGAGTAATAAAATGTGTTTAATAAGGCTGTTGTGTCCAGGAGCCAGCTGTGTCTCCATCTGGTTATGAAAAATAATAAAATCACATCATCACCAGTGTGTTTGCCAGCACTTAACTGCAGCTTTGGAGGCCTGGACAAGAACTCTGGCTGGTAAATAAGCTTTCACAGACGTCAAAATCACAGCCAGTATATATCAAAGACATTCAGTTAAACAGTAAAGGTACAACAATTGAGATAAATGTATCAGGTACAATCTCTCCTTCTTTAACACTTACCCCATGTGATTGAAGCATTGAACAAACACCGACACACACACAGAGACACATACACAGCATGACTTTTTCTACATTACCTTTTTAAATCCGTTTTCTAAAAAAAAGCAGCACAATTCCTGCCCTCTCACTCTTCAAACCCTTTTGCCAACAATGCTACACAGTTGTACTGTATGTGTGACAATGTGTGACAATGTGTGTGTGTGTGTGTGTGTGTGTGCTGTGACCTTTCTTCCACAGCCTGGCTCAGAGTTTAAATGGAACTTGAGTGTTTTCAGAGCTGTCTGGCAACGAGCCTAACTCACAGAATCACCCGATATTTTGCTGTTTGACTTTGCTTTAGTGTTAAAGGTTAACTGTTAATCAGGGTGTCGTTTTGGCCGCTGGACAAAGGCATGCATCCTGTACTAACAGTGTTGTTCCCTCCCCTCCTTTTGTCTCTTCTGTCCTTTCAGTTGCTTCCCTGTGAAAACTGAATAAGAAAACAAATAGAGAGTATAAACGGCTAAAGGTCTGCCTTAACAATTATGACGTTTTTGGTCTGTAAGTCATTTTTGCAGCCGCTGGGGTTCAAAGCCGACCCACGGCACATTTTACTGCATGTTGCCCCCCCCCTTTCCTGTCTTCAAGCTATCCTGTCGATTAAAGGCCATAAGAGCCCAAAAAAGTAGGCCAGTAGCCAGGTATCCACACTCTAGTTTTTAAGCAGGGTTCAATGATGTCTGGTCAGTCTGCCTGTTAAATTGTCGATACAACTTTGTCCCTGAATAAAATATCTTGACAACTGTTGCAACTGTTTGGACGCACAAATCTTAACCCCCTTTGTCAATGTTGTTTGGGTGATGGTAGTTCAACTCCCCAAGGTCGATGCACGTCTGGCCAAGCAGGGGTTTTGGTGCCTCTGGGATTATACTGTTTATGGTGAGAGTGTGGGCTGGGACCTGAGGCTTCATCATTAGAAACCTATGACTGTTAAGAGTACTGTACAAAGAATACTAATGCTCCTCCAGGGTGGCAGTAGGGAACCTGAAGTTTGCCTTGCTGGGTCGTCTTTTGTTAAGTATGTCTTACTCAGGGGCTAGGGTGACCAGATGAGAATGGGGGAGGGGAGGGGGGGTTACTGTCATGTAAACCCGAAAATGCAAATAAAAAAATCAGCTCAGCAGCAGCTATTTTATTATACATGGAGTCATCCTCCTGCTTAAAGAAGGATGAGACTTTGACCGATTCACCTGCTGCAAGCCCTGTTAGCACACCTCCCACCGGGGTGACAACGCAAGAAGAAGCTGAAGAAATAATATCCTCTCTGGCTGAAGATGGTGGTGGTAACAGCTCGTCAGAGGCCGGTCACGATCCTAACCCCTCTTGCTCATCTCCCCCGTTAAATTGGAACAGCCATCAGTGGAGAGACTGGAAGTTTGTTAAGGATGGAAGCTTGGGTTGCATCGCTTAGGCCTAATTGAACGGAGGAATTATGGTATTCTTCAGTAGCCTGAGTAACTTTAACCATTGTTCATGTGAAATCTCAGAGACAGCCCCGGTGTTAAAAAAGAAAGAAAAAGTGGGCTTCCCCGAAGGCCATGGTATAGTTTGAACACTGCAGCCATCAACACATAAACCACACAAGAGCACAACGCTGAATGACAAATACATCTGAGATTTAAGTGTGACACGGATGTGTCTGACTCAAGACAACAGCAGCGACATGACAGCTCTGCAACATCTAACTTTAGCTACTCAAAGTCAGCTCTGTCAGATTTACACCCATGATAACAAAATAAATGACATTTTGGAAATAGTGTCACAGCTCAGTTGGCTAGTCTGACACTGCATTTCCAATAAAGAAAAAAGGGCATGAGTTTGCTAGGGTAGAGTGCTTTTGAAGTGAGGATTAGAAACAGAAGCATTTTTAGCCATGTGGTAAAAATGTGTTTGAAAAAGACAGAGCATACGAATGGCCAGTGGAGAAGTAGCCGTTTGAGAAGTTTCTATGGATGTTTTGATACTTATACTGTGAAACTGGGTCACCATTGGAATCCACTGTAACTGCAGTAAATCTATGTCCATGAGCAAATTACAAACTTTTTAAAGCCACCTTTGAAGTCTACATCGGGCCAGCAATGTGGAGTACTGCTTCAATTCACATCCTTACACTTACGGCAGCTGAATAGTTAACAGACAGTAATTTGTTTATGTTGGCCACTTAAGGAGAAAGTGAATTTGCATAATTCAGAAAAGGATGAAAGATGATTAGAGAGATCGTCGGGTGGCGATGCTTTGATTGCAGGGTAATGTCTCAGTGAGGCTGGGTAATCAGCACTGTTGTTAGAGAAAGCAAGAGTGATTCAACTGAAGGTTACCGTTGATAACTGAACCCACGGCTGCTTTCAGTCTGGTTTCTTACAGTCCTCTCTTTCTTTGCTCTTAATTCTCTCACTCTCTACAGGTATCTGGTCTTGATTTTGGTCTTGGCTGAGTCTGCTCTTAAAGGAGCTTTTGTTGCAGCCAATTCCTAATCATGATATTCCACAAATATGAATTATTCATAGCTTTTTTTTAAGATAGTTTTTTGGGCATTTTAGGCCTTTTATTTAGAGGACAGCTGAAGACATGAAAGGGGAGAGAGAGGGGTAATGACATGCAGAAAAGGGCCGCAGGGCGGAGTCGAACCTGCGGCTGCTGCGTTGAGGAGTAATCCTCTATATACGTATGGGCGCCTGCTCTACCAGGTGAACTACCCAGGCACCCGATTCATTGTTGTTTAAACTACAGGAGCTGACACTTCTCTTTTAAAAGGATAGTTCAGATTTTTTTTAAGAAGGGTTGTATGAGGTACTTCACCATAGTCAGTGTATTACCTACAGTAGATGGCGGTTGGCATGCACCAGTTTGGAAAAGCTGGCAGGAGTACCGACACAGAAGCTAAGCAATGTTCTGATGTGGATGGGGGCATCAGCTAAGCAGACAGCCCTTTTCTGATGGGGATAGCTATTACTGTATCTATGCTCTCTTTAATGCCTCCAGACTCCTTTGAGAAATGATCATCAAATCAGTCATTTTACCTCGCAGAACACTGCCTCGATCAGTTAGTTAGACTTTGGTTTGCTTTAAAGGGTTAGTTTGGATTCACATACTATATTCCTCATACAACCCCACTTCAGAAAATCTAAACTTTCCCTTTCAGGTGTGTATAGATAGAACATGATGCAAATGTTAGCACAAATTAGATTTTGTAGCTGTAGATAAGTGGCAACACAAACACAGACCAGAGGCCTGTACTACAAATCAAGATCAACATGCCCTGGATTTCTTTCAGTTATCCGGCTTCACCTAACCTAACAACCGCGGTCCCACATAAGCTGTATCACGACGCTGATTATCAACTAGTTCAGTCAACCCAGGGTTTCCCAATCCAGCGGCATACCCGTTCACATAAAAGAGGCGGTGTTTGCGCAGAATGACCAATTGCAAACATCTACCAGAGCCGCATATTTTACATAAGAAGAGCAAACTATAATTCTACATAAATATGAAGAACACAGACACGGTTTTACAGGCAAAATGCAGGAAGGAAAGCTGGCATAAAAAGCCGACGCTGTTTTGCGTAAATCACAACGCTTATCCTATCAATATCACAAAATGAAGTCGTTGATGCTTAAAACTTCCCTGGGGGAGGACACCCAGGCCCCCCCACTATGATATGCCCCCCTCCTCCCCCAATTCCCGATTCTGGCCAATATACAGTACAGTACACCCACTATAATAGCCTACATTGGACTACACTGGTCACTTTCCCATCAGTCAGGCACAAGATCTGACCATAATTATACTTTTGCTTTCCATGAACTGTCGTTGCTTTAGCCTTTTATTTCAGTTGCAACCCCAGCAGTGGTAAGCTGTGAGAGAAAATAAAAAAATATCAAAACATAATTCAAACCGATGTGCGTATTGGCAACACACGGCTGAAGAAGCCGACAAATAGCCTATATGTAATTCCCTCCGTTTCAAATCTAGATCTTTCATAAAGATACCCATCAGGGAATGTTAACGGGTTGTCGGTCTCTAAATTTTTTAACTTTTATGAGCGCACCTCTCTCTCTCCGCCCACCGAGCTCCAGCTGATCTTCTAAGAACGGTGATGGCGTTATCAGTTGAGTATTGATTGGTCAGTAGGTGGTGCTTTTACACCGGTTGATCTCTAATCTCCAACATAACCTGCTCCCGAGCAGGTTAGGCGTTCAGCATAAGTTACCACAGCGATTGAACCCGATAACAACTAATCCACCTTCGTAGTACAGAAAACCCTGGGTTGAACCTGAAGTTAGCTTGTTAACGCTAAATCTCGCTTCGTAGTACAGGCCTCAGGTATGTGTGGACTGATCTCAGCACTCACCAGGAACTCCTGATTGTTTGCTGTTTTCCTCCACTCTCTCCCCTTATTTCTTCTTCACTTTGTTTACATGCACTGAAGAAACCAGATTACTCAGAGAAAATTAGGTAATCAGAGAAACTGCTTCCTGACACAAGTGTAAGCACACAAACATGAACGTAAACAGCCGAATCTTTGCCTCTATTTGTGCTTCTTTCCACTGCCTTTATATGCAATTGTGCTCAGTCTAAACAGACCTTTGTCCATCCATTGGTATATTTGGGAACACTGAAAACATTACTGAGAACATTGTCTCGCTTTGCCAGACCCTCCTCCAAAGCGCGCTGAAGGAGAGTCTGGCTACTCCACGTAGCATTCGGGGATTGGAGGAAAATGTGCTCTGGTTTAAACCAATCAGATTCGTCATGGGTAGTGCAAAACTCCACACAGAGCCGCTGAAAAATAGTCATGCGAGAGAAAACTCAGATTGGACAGATAGTCTAGCTAGCTGTCTCAATTTACCCTGCAGAGCTCTGAGGAGCAGTTAACCATAGTCCTCATAAATCCACCGAATTTAAAATTCCAACACAAAGAAAGCGAAACGGAAATAGAAAATACATGCATCCTAGGTGTACATTTGTAAGGTTCAAAACATACAGCACATATTCCTTCCAAGCATGAATGCAGCCCGGTCTAGGGCAGAGCTAATAATGTCCCTAGGTTCATTCATTTTTTAAAAATAATTTAAACAGACCACTCTTTTTCTACAAAGCTTCCCCAGGTGTTACTGATGCTCAAGCTGAATCAGTGTATCACAAACTATTCTCACTAAGAACAGATACTTTATTTATATACACACAGTAAAATGGGGTACAAGCTGGATGCCACACTGACTGCGCCCACTTTTAACTTTTCAACTTTTTAATACTTGTCTTCAAAGGGACCCTCTGGCATTGCCAGCGTTTTGGCTGACTCAGTGTCCGATAACCACAGACAAGGAAATAGATACAAAAAATGGTTCAAGTCAAAATCACATAGTAACACCAGCAATATATCATAACAATCTATTACTTTAAAAGTGACAGGAGCTAATGAAGGTTTCCCCTGGCGTCCCCTGCTGTTTTAGCTGACTCAGTGTAATAAAGTGAAAAGTAATACAAACTGTGCACCAAATGGACCTCTCTCGTTCCTAAGTGCTTCCTGAAAACATGCCCCTGGGGTGGCTATATGCTCCTGTTGACTCAGTGTCTAGACAACCAGTGCAACACAATGATGCAATAATGATGCACAAAAATAAAATAAAAAAAACATTTGTCAAAGAGAATAGAAAATAGTAAAAGCTAAAATAGAATGAGAGGAATAAAATACAAGAATAAAAGTGAAGAAATTAAAAATTACTTGATTTAATAGAAGGCAGCGTCAAACAGAAAAGTCTTCAGCCTTGATTTAAAAGAAGAAGAGAGTTATCTGGGAGTTTGTTCCAGATATGTGCTGCATGACAACTGAACACTGATTAGTTCTCCATGATTAGTTCTGACTCTGGTAAATGATAAGTATGTTCTGATGGGGTCAAAGGTTATTTTTTACTTGGCAAGCATTGAGCCCCCTTTTTCAACCCATCCAGGTTATACACACTATTTACTATTTAAAAGTCACGTTAGTCGGTCCAAAAACTCAGTATTTGACCCAAGAAGATTGCTGCTATCACCACAACTGAATCATTTCCCGTCTCCCACTCTGTTTGCTCTGACTCAGCAAATCTCCTTCTCTCATCTCAGTTTTTCAATTTATTTATGTAGCTAGCACTTTGCTCTACTAATCATTCACCTTTGTGCTTCCTGCATTTGAGATGATCTAGTGATTGAAGTATAACATTAAATATAAACAAATGAATCCAGTGTTGACTCTCATCTGAGAAACATTATTTAAACAACAGATTTGATTATGTATTTACAGTATCTGCATGTCTACACATTGAGTCTGTTGGAAAGCAAAGCTACACGAAATGGCCGCAATGAGTTGCAAAACAACCTCTGAGAGACACAAAATTAATGATGCTCACCTGGTATCCTGGATAACAGACTACCTGAGGGAGAAACCACAGTTCGTCAGGCTGAAGGACTGTTTCTCTGAGACTGTGATCTTCAGCACCGGAGCGCCTCAGGGCACTGTGCTTTCACTGTTCCTGTTCACCCTGTACACTTCTGACTTCAGTTACAACTCCGAGTCATGCCACATGCAGACGTTTTCGAATGACACTGCAATTGTGAGGGTGTATCAGGGATGGACAGGAGTACGAGTACAGGAACCTGGTGGACGACTTTGTGAAATGGTGCAGACTCAACTATCTGCAGCTGAACACAACAAAGACCAAGGAGTTGGTGGTGGATTTCAGGAGATCTAAGCCACACATGTTACCAGTCTCCATTGAAGGGTCAATGTGGAGGTGGTCAGCACATATAAGTACGTGGGGGTACACATGGACAATGGCTCTGTTGTTGGCATTGAGCTGGAGTCGCTCACAGCAACTGCTGAGAAACGGACCATGAGTAGGATGCTGGCGATCATGGACAATGACCGCTACCCACTACACAGCACGTTCATCCAACAGAGGAGCATGTTCAGTGGCAGACTTCTGTCACTGTCATGCTCAACAGACAAGTTAAAGAGGTCCTTTGTTCCCAGGGCCATCCAGCTCTTAAATAACACACAAAGGGGGAGGAGAGAAATAGACTTTTCAGCATGAGCCTGTCTCTCTCAGCCTCTACCATTATATCACTTTGTCTGCTGTACAACTGTCTTATAGGCTATATTAGCCCTCCTACACAGTCTGGACTGTGGTCATAACAACTACATCTTATAACTTATTCCCTGTTATATATTGTTCTTATTCAATCAGTCAGTTATGTTAATATTTCATAGTCATAGTTAATATTTAATAATACTCTAGTGCACTGTTCAATCCCTGCACTGTTTACTTTTGCCATTGCACACAGTCTACCATAGCACCTTATCATGGTCATTGCATTTCTGTGCGTGATTTTTATTTTTATTTTAATTCTTATGTATGTGTGATATATGTGTGTATATGTGTTTGTTGTGTTAAGGTTGTCTAAGCTACTGGATCCTAAAATTTACTTCGGGATGAATAAAGTATCTATCTATCTATCTATCTATCTATCTATCTATCTATCTATCTATCGATCTATCGATCTATCTGAGAAACATTTAAACAACAGATTTGATTATGTATTTACAGTATCTGCATGTCTACACATTGAGTCTGTTGGAAAGCAAAGTGACACGAAATGCCCGCAAAGAGTTGCAAAACAACCTCAGAGACACAAAATTACTTCAAAGAGAGGCAAACGACCACAAAGAGACACAAAGATGCCGTGAATAGACAAAAAATGACGCCAAAGGGACACAAACTGTCTAAAAAGGAATGCAAAACAACTATGAAGAGAGACAAAGTGACCACGAAGACAGATAGAGATAAAGAGACACGCATAGAGACACAAAATGACCATGGGAAGATTTAAAGGTCCAGTGTGTAACGTGTTGTGTAGTTGTTCATTATCAAAATCTGTGTTGCCCGTTCACAAACTTGTCCTTTTTCATGAATATTTACCACCACCATCAATTCCAAGTATTCCTTTTGGCTTGAAATTTTCGCATTCGCATGAACTGGGGTAGACGCTCCATATTCATGCGCCATCTTGAAATATGTTAGCCGGTGAGGGACATACAGGACATGCTGTCACATGATAAACTCACAGGTGCTGCTAATGCTGCTAATGGGTATCGTAGCTTCCCGGCACCGGCAAGTTTGAAGAAGGAAACATGGAGGACCACATGTATTCAAAATCCAAATTTCAGGAACAGGAGTCTTCTTCTTTGCCCAGAAAAAGAAAAAGGATATTGAAAAGAGCAAGAGACCGGCTTTTTGAACCGTGAAGGCTACCGTAGCTGTAATACGTACTTTGAACTGCGCGGCGCGAGAGAGTTGATTGCGATATATGATCTCAACGCTAGATGGGAGAAATTTCTACACATTGGACCTTTAAAAAACAACCTTGTAGAGGCACAAAATGACTTCAAAGAGATGCAAAATGACCACAAATAGTGACTAAATGATAGCAAAGAGACAAAGTAACAACAAAGAGACGCAAAGTAACCATGCAACACACACCGTTTGCTGTCATCTTACAAGATGTCTCTTTCAATTTGGGTGTCTTGTTGGAGGGTTGGGAATGGTTGGGAAGCCTTTTTCAAATCTGTGCCCTGGGCCCCGTTGTCTCATAGTCTGTCCATGTGTCTCTACGTGTGCATTTGAAAGAGGTGTGTGTGTGTGTGTGTGTGTGTGTGTGGCAGTAAAGCTTATGTACCAGCTCACTGTTTTCGGTAACAGCCCCCATTTAGCAATGAAACTATTGTGAATGTCAGCCCCACAAACTTGAGCCCACCCCACTGTGTCAACAAGTAAACATTTTGTCAAAACCACTTAACTCCACAGGGTCCTGCCTGAATTAGTGCCGCACACTGGGCCAACGTGTTTGATGACAAATATGCTGTGTACAGGATCACCCATCGTGTCAATGATTGATTTTAGCTGCATGGCATATTGCACTTTAGTAAATCAATGCGCCGTCAGTCAAAATTACACCCACACAAAGACACAGAAACACACAGAGCCGAAAGTGCCTCTCTCTATTTATTTATTTATTTATTTCTCTCTCTCTCTCTCTCTCTCTCTCTCTCTCTCCCTAATGACTTCCATCATCTCTCTCTCTCTTAGACATTAATATTATTAAGGTCATATAGTATATAGTCTATATCCACGACGTTCCACTTCCGGGATTGTTCTGTTGTTGATGGAAGTTCCATCTCACGTTATGGCTCCGTAGCAGACGTTTTTGTAAAAATAGGCTAACGATTGTGTCATAACCATGCGACTTACTGTCGCATAGTAGAGGAATTACCGTATAGTACAGGAGAAGCTTGCAGGCAGTTTCGACTTACATTAGCTGTTTAAGTTTAATTACTAATGTTAACTAGCATTTTAGTTAGCAATAATTAGCCTGTGTCCATGTTATCTCCTTACATATACATACGCTATATATATATATATGTACGCAATATTCGGAATGATTTAGATTTCTCTTGGCACAGCTGCCAGAAGACTTACAACTTTCAGACAGGTTGCTCACGTCACATTTATGTCGTCTCTCTCAGTTGGAGGCTGCGTAGTAACGCTCAGCGCTCACCATAAAAGTGCTTCTAATATCCTTCATTGGTCTCCGTCCAGAGCAACGGCATCTGTTGGTCCATTCTGTATACAGTCTATGGGTAAATCCAGACAGCTAGCTAGAATATCTGTCCAATCTAAATTTTCTGTTGCATGACTAAAACAACCTTTGAATGTACACATGTTCCACCAAAACAAGTTCCTTCCCGAAGCTATTTTGCAGCAGCACCGTGGCTCCGCTCGGTGCTTAGAGCCCCCCAAGACGATTGTGATTGGTTTAAAGAAATGCCAATAAACCGGAGCACGTTTTTCACCCATCCCGGAATGCTGTATGGACTCGCCAGACCCTCCTCCGCAGCGTTGTGTAGGTCTGGCAATGTGAGACTAAATAGTATATAATATTATTCCCCAGCACTTAGTATGCTTTAGCACACATCCATTCTTCCAGTAATTTGCTAAATGATAATGATGATTCTGGATGCTAATTATAATTATGAAACATGGGGAAAAAGTATTAAGTTTAGCATTTTTTGTAGACAGTAAATTGAGTTTCAGAGACCTTAGGTGCTCTCGCAGGGCTTACATTTCAGCCATTTTCCTAAATGGGAAGCATATGGGTTCAACTGCATAAGCTTGTGCAAAATGCATTAGTGTTTCAGTAATATTCTGTGGGAGTGCAGATATTTTCCAATAACAATCTGTCTATTCTAAAAGGTTAAGTGTCCTTCAATATGATGTACTAGCACTCAAGTATTTTATGTTTAGTTTGTGGTAATGGTGACTACTTGAATGCCCTATATGGATATTTTGGGGAGTTCTGAACCTTCCATGTGCTTGACTTCATCTTTATTTCACAATATATGGAAAACTGTATAAAGTCCCTTTCTCACTTCATCTGTAAGTGGTTGTACATAAACAATTAGTCAAACAACAACCAATCAAGACAGACTTTGTTCTCTCTCTCCTAGTCAAACACAAGTTAGAGTGTGTGTGTGTGTGTGTGTGGTCATTTTGTGTGTTTGTGCATGTGTTTGGACAACCGATTTGTTTATCTCACAATGCAGACTCATCTCATTACCAAGGCTGCAAGCCACCAGGAGCTCAGTGTTTTTTTCTTCAATTTTGGCTACACCCCTTCCTTCCCACCTGATTACCTTAAACCTCATACTCCAATATGGACTCTTTGCTCTCAGAATACACAGCTCCTGTCTGTCAGCAGGCCACAAGCCTTTTCTATTTTGTTCCTCTACTCTGTAATCATCTTTCGTTGGACATCTAATGCAAACTCAAAACTCATCTTTTTGACCTAACTTTCAATGAGTTGCTTATTTTTTCATTATCCAGCTGGCAGGTTGGTCTCAGTCTCAATGTATAATTAAGCCTAGTAGTCCTTTTGAACGGTTTTGAATGTTTATTCATTGTAAGCTCATTGACCACACAGTTACTCACACCTGGAAGCTGCCTAGTACAACCACAGTCTAATCTGTTGGGCAGTACATGAGTTTTAATAAGGGATTACATATCTGATTAATAAGGGATTACATATCTGATTATTTGTAATCATTTTTATTTCAATCCGAGCTGATGGAGTTTATGCGTGGTGCATACCACTGCTATGTTGCTTCTCTCCTTATCTTCTTTCTTTCTTTTCCCCCACTCTTCCTCCCTCTGCGCCTGATATCTGTAGAGAATGAATGTGTGATTATAAATGAGGAATGAATAAGTTTTGCATTGTTATGGCCAATAGATCCTGTGCAGTGTGTGTGGGGCCGAGACTGTTACAGGAAGAAATGGGGGGATCAGAAAGCTATCAGTGCTCTGATTAGATGAGGTTCACACACACACACACACACACACACATACACACACACACACACACACACACACACACACACACACACACACACACACACACACACACACACACACACACATTGATGAGATGATGGTCATACTGACACAAACTCCTCTCTTTCTCTCTTTCTTTCAGTCCATTTCTGTCCTTTATGATGTCTTTATCTGGATTTAAAGTAATACCACACACACACCTTCCAACTTCCAACAGAGAGAGAGAGTTAGCATGACACTTATAGGTGTGTTTTGCATATGCAGACACACCAGGGAACCATTTTAAAATGTATTATTAGATTTCAGATATTTTACTAGTATGTAAGTTCATTGCAAGTGTAGCAGTGTATGAGGTATTTTCCCTTGTCACACAACCCTTTTCATTGTTATTATATCCTGGTAGTGTCCAAGGGCCAGATGTATAAATATTTGTGTACGCACAAAAACCATGCGTAGGCCTTTTCCCCAACCTTAAACTGGTATTTTTAAAGGAATTATATGCCTTATTCACAAATAGTGCATATGCAGAAATATGTGTGTGTCCTGCCCATTATATTGTCACCAGCTGGATTCAATGACTCACCAGCACCTTAATTACTGGGCACCGCCACTCAGCGCTATATCTGGGCAGGTGACTGCTGCTCCATTGTGTGTTTCCTACCTCATCCAGGACCCTGGTTTAGTATGAAGTATAAAGTGTATATAGTGTAAGTTGCATAAGTATAAAGATTGCTTAAAATGCAAATAAGTACCTCAAATGTATACTGAAGTACAGTACTTGAGTAAATGTAGTTTACGATCCACCACTGCAGCTATTTTAGAGCATGTCGTGGCACAAAGGCTTTCTGCAGTGTGACACTAGCAGGAGCTCGTATGACTTGTGCTTTACTCATCTGCGCGATGATCATGGGAGCATGCACTGAATCAATGCCTATAGGAAATCAAACCTGTTCCAAAGGGGCATGGCAATGGCAAATTCAATATTTAAGAACATAGTTTTCAATCATGTATCAGTGTGACCCAAGGGTCTGCAAAACTTTCAGTCCAATCAACCAGCCTGAAATATGCTACGTCTTGCATAAGTTTTTATCTCAGGTGTTCTGAAATTTGGCCATGCCAAAAGCCTCGGCTACACTCGCTAATGTTTCTTGCCTGAACTAAAATGACTTTGTCATGTAATAAATATGATGTTTACAATTCATGCTACTGTCACATAATCCAATTTGCTGGTCTGAGCTTGTTTCACAACATCTTTTCAGATAGTGTTAACTAGCAGATTGCACTGATTAGCACACCTTGAGTCAGAAAAAAGGAACTAATCTGTGAAATCAGCTGCTGTAGTGCTGTTTTGCTAGATTGACAACCTGCAGACTTGAAGGTCACAAAAGAGCAAGATTGAAGAGATGCTGTGAATCAGTGATGGTTGTTTAAAACTTGCATTGCAATACATTGATTTAGCAGATAGCCTACTTTTGTCCCAAACCACTTACAATAACAGCTTTTCTGAAGCAAGACAGTTGTAATTCTTAAATTAATTAATTGTATTAATATGCTGGACCTTTTGATTACTAGCACTTCTCTTCTTCTGTTTCAACGTTTATTGCATGCAAGAATGTGTAGATCAGTATCTTCAGAACAGCTACATTTCTTGACTCCAAGGACTCTACGGTATGTGCCGGTTGGGCTCCCAAACTGCCCCAATACTACACTATGAAAATTATATTACAAACATTAAACAGTAATACAACAGTATGCATTGACCATCAATTTCAATAGTCATGTAATTTCCCTTTATTCTTGGCCTTTTTTTTTTTTTTTTTTTTAAAAACGTGATATTTCATGTATTAAAACTAAACGGGACTGCAGTGTCTACAGATCTTTACTATTTAAACAAAACAGTGTACAAAAAAAGGACGATTGTACGGGCTGTTTTAGTTATCAAGCAGAAATGCCACTAAATTATTATGCCATTATTTAACAAACCCTGTGATTCCATCAGGAATTTCCATATCTGTCTTTTCTCCTGAGTTTTAGACCAAAGCCTGTGTAAGCGACATTAGATAAAAGGCCAAAGAGATATCGCTTGACAAATGAATACTACTCTATACCAGACAGAATACAGAAGATAGAATCCACATACAAGTCAGGAAATGAGTTGGGTTTAAATGTGACTAGTAGATGATGCATTATAATGACCGTTCTATATGGGGTTAATTGAAATAAACACAGTATAGGTGCTGTAAGCAGAACTAGTAATTGAAAAAGATTTTTTTTTTGGTGTCACAATATGCCATCTTTGTCATCGGAGTTTATTTTTATTTATCTCCCCCTTTTCTTTTCCACCCTACTCCTGGCGGAAGACGTAATTGGCATCAATTTAGAGTGCAGCGCATCAGTGTGCGCAACATATACTTTCTGCAGAGACTGTGAAGTTTTGAGTGTACTGCATCCAGCTGGGATTGATATGAGTTGCGTTTATTATTGGGGTTAATCATCACCACCATTTCACAAAGGATGGATTTATTCATCTCAAAACAAAATGATCCAACACAATATGGATACATATAAAACTATCCACAACAGTAAAAAAAAAAATCAATATGGACATTGACAATACAAATACTGTCTTGTTGTGAGAAATCATATTTTTATTTGTTACAAAGCAAAGGTATGGTTATTGAGTTATTAAGCTCAGGCATCTGGAAATATCTTGGTGTTGCTCCTTTGTGTTGAAAGGAGCCAGCTGAGGCAGTTTGGGCGTGAGGATGTCTCCAGAGTTGCCTCTCTGTGGAGATATTCTGAACAAATCCAACTAGGAGAACCAATTGTTGCAGATCAAGAACATGTTGTAATCACATAATTATAATAATACGTTTATTTCATATAGCACCTTAGTCACAAAGTGCTTCACATGATAAAACATTGTTAAAATACAGTATATGATAGGGGTGCACAATATATCGACTCAATATCGTTATCGCGATATCACGTTGCGCGATATTATACCGAAAGTCTCGCGATAATTACGCGATATTTTGTTTGCGTTGCATCCCGTCCGATATGTACCCAAAGAGTATAGAAACAACAAGAGGCGAAACTCAATAGAACGTTGTGTTACATTCCATCCAAGATGGCGGAGCTGCAGTTCCATTGAGTTTCTCCTCTTGTTACGTCTATAATCTTTGATGCACCTCTCGAAAAATACACATCACACGTTGTATTTCCCCCGACTCATCTTCTGGTTCTCCTTCTCCATAAACAACATGAAATCAAGGTGAGGGTTAACTTTTCCTGCTCCAGATTTCCCACCGTGGTCAGAAAACACAGAGGAGACACTTTGTTTCTCTCACTAAGACTCTAGAGTCACTACTCGCGCCAAAGAAAATTGCCGTCACTCTCTCACTTCTACCTCGCTCTACCACACACCAGAGCACGTATAAACATCAGCTGCGTGGAGACTCCGCAGAACCATAAAACGAAGCGAAAGAAAAGAAAGGACCTAAAGAGAGAGCGAAGAGTGGAGCAAAAAGAACACAAAAGTAAGAAAATGAGTGTTGCTCTGGGAGACGACGAAATAACAGAGATTGAAAGGAAACCTGCCTAGCCTACCCCCGGTTGCTTGGCAACAGTAAACAGAAAGTCTTAAAAGTTACTTCAGAGGTATTGTCACAAGAACGATGTTTTTTGATTTAAAAGTATTTATTTCTCGATAAAAGTAACACAATATATGAGATTAAATGCCAAACATATCAGATATATACATAAATACGATGTCCTGAAGCGTTTTCCGCCATCTTGAATTATTTTCTTCGACTCGAGCCACTGACATACACTGTAAATCCGAATTCGCTAACTCAACCTAAAAATGTTTTGGAAACGGCTTGCATTCAAAACTTATAATTTAGTACAGCATGGTAACATTAAAGTTTTGAGTACACTAAACATAAAATAAATGTGTCACATGAGTGTTATCTGAAAGGAAATTTATGTCAGTTTAACATAACCTTTTTTAGTCATGCAACAAAAATAATTAGTGTTTTCTTAACATATAATTCTACGTTATATTAACATAGAATAATCAGGTTGCTTAATGTGTATTTTTATGCTTATTAAACACAAAAAGTTATGTGTCATAACTTGTTAATTTTATGTACAAACAACAATTAAACAGTTAAAACATCATAACCACATCTATAGCGGAGATAGCATGAGTGTTTGGGTGTGGCCGCCCAAGGGCCTCATGCGAAATAGGGGCCACTCTAAAGCCGCTGATCTTGCATCACTTTACACAAAAGGACCACTAGTGAAGTGACACACCGAAGCTTAATGGCTGAAGGAAGCCTATTACTGCTCAAAGTCTAATGCTGCAATACTCCAGCTCTTATCAAACGTAACAGTCACTTAACTCATACGCTGCCTTCACGCTGCCTTCACTCTGATTGGCAGTTGCTCATGGCCAAACGGCCACTCCCATTGAAAATGAATGGTAGCTGTCTCTTGTAGCTAATGTGACTGTAGGGTAATGCCTCCTCCTCGGTAGCTCGGAAATACTTTGGCTTTAAGCCAACAGATGTGCATTGCATTGTTTTTTATACTGTAGTGTATATACAACCAGTACAACATGTCCTGTTCTATAGACATGCTCTTTATTTATTTTATACTGTCCAAGCAGTAAAACATGTCCTGTTCTGTAGACACATATTGGACCAGTCCAATATGACTGTCAGTTGAAATAAACCTTGTGTTGTAAGAAAACTTGTTTTATTTGTTATAAATCTATTTTGATGCGTTTTCCCATAACTTTGGTAATTTTACATATGTTTACAAATATCGAAATTAATATCGATATCGCAATATTCATTATCGATATTGCAATATCACATTTTTTTCAATATCGTGCACCCCTAGTATATGACCCAAACAGAAAATGAGCAAGCAAAAAAGAAATAAAATACCAAATGGAAATAAAAGATTAAAAGACTTAAAAACCCAAAGTGACAAACATGACACAAAAGCGAGTTTAAACAAGTAAGTCTTCAGCTGCTTTTTAAAAGCATCAACAGAGAATGCAGAACTTAAGACAATAGGAAGGGCATTCCACAGAGTCAGAGTCATTACTTCAAATTCCTCATGGGGGGCAGCAGAAACCACCCACTATAGCCTTAAGCTGTAAAATGTGGAACGCCTTGGGAACTCTCAGGGAGAGCTAGAGAACATAGCTGGGGAACCTAGCCTGCTATTACCGCTACTCACACAATGAGTGATACTGTGAAATGTATCTTTTTTCATATGTGTGTGTGTGTGTGTGTGTGTGTGAGTGTGTGTTCTTTTTGATGACCAACATCTTGCAGTTACGGTGAACTCTTCCTATACGAATACATTTTAGCCCATCTTCACTTTTGCAGAGGTTAGTTTAGGTGTGTATGGACTGGGTTTGATTGGCATCTCCCTGACTCTCCTG
>NC_050190.1:4951506-5021506 GCF_008315115.2 Sander lucioperca | reverse complement strand
CAGTGAGGCATGCTAATATGTGCAGTTTACTATGAGCAGGCACACATAGCCTACTGTTCATGGCTCCTGTTTTTGGTTTTGGAAAAGCAATAATTCAGCAGCTTTGGCACGAGGAGAAATCCCAAACTTGAGAGGCCTGCCATGCGTTTTACGGTTAGACAGTTGAGATAAACATCTAAGTGATACAAGGAGAAAGTGTTGTTTATGCCGTTTATAAGTAATTTATCCTACTATATTGTGGTGTTACAGACTCCATTCTAAACCAGGTTTAATAATAATAATAATAATAATAATAATAATAATAATAATACTTGCTGATCTTTTGTACTCAAATGTCTCATGATAATGCTTGTATGGGAACAAGCTAAAATTATCATCAAAAGGCACCATGACAGCTCCATATTGAACAAGTTGACTGTTGCTTTGAGCTGTCAAGTCGTTGTAGCTGACAGTTGCTCCCATGTGATATGATTTCACCCTCAGAAAGCTGTCAGCTGTGGCCCGTGTTTAACAAGCTGCCTGCCAACCACACAATTGACACCACCTTGTTAAGAAATCAATTAAGTCTCACAGGCGATCCACTTAGGCCCTCATGTAGCTGAAACCTGCTGCTAAGCTGCTCTCTCTGGGTTAACAAAATTTCCCATCTATTCAATTCAATTCAATTCAATTTTATTTATAGTATCAAATCATAACAAGAGTTATCTCGAGACACTTTACAGATAGAGTAGGTCTAGACCAAACTCTGTAGTTTACG
The DNA here is from genome assembly GCF_008315115.2 of Sander lucioperca. Classification (NCBI taxonomy): domain Eukaryota; kingdom Metazoa; phylum Chordata; class Actinopteri; order Perciformes; family Percidae; genus Sander; species Sander lucioperca. The sequence continues at coordinate 5,020,749 of NC_050190.1, read as the reverse complement.
AAGCCCCAACTATTACAGTGGTTGCCTCAAGAGCAAGCATTAGCAGTAGCTATTGCGACAGTGGCAAGGAAAAACTCCCTTTTTTATTAGGAAGAAACCTCGGACAGACCCAGACTCTTGGTAGGTGGTGTCTGACGGCACCAGTTGGGGGAGTGGTGAATGGTGGCAATAATAGTCAAAATAAAGATAGTGAAACAGTGATCACAATGGTAGTCGTAGTAGTTCATGTCATAGTAGGGTACAGCAGGGCGTTACGGGGTGTAGTGTGGCACAGCAGCCTGGGTGGACGCGGTTGGACGTGGCAGGACGTAGTCGAACACTGCGGGGAATCGCAGAGCGTAGCAGCGTGTAGTAAGTCCATAGCGTCAGCTGCAACCAGGATCCTGGTGTAGGTGCCACCCAATTCCAAGGCGATGTTCTGGGTGAAGAAGAAGCAAAGGGACTCCGGGGAGAAAACTCCCCAGAGCTAGGTTAGTAACAGGCATTTCTGGGACTAAGATGCACACAAAAGGAGACAAGTGAAAAGAGAGAGAAGAGGGAGCGGCTCATTGTGTCCTTGGAAGGAGCTTCCCAGAGCAGTCTAGAGTTATAATAGCATAACTAAGAGAGGCAGGCTAAAGAGAGGGGCCCTGGACCGGGCTCGTACTCTCCCCTGCCGGAACAGGCTTGTACTTCCTGCCTCCCTCTACTCTACTCTACTATGCTGCAACTCCTCACTCCCTAACTATAAGCTTTATCAAAGATGATGGTTTTCAGTTTATTCTTAAATGTGGCGACGGTGTCAGCCCCCCGAACCCAAGTTGGGAGCTGGTTCCACAGGAGAGGAGCCTGGTAGCTGAAGGCTCTGGCTCCCATTCTACTTTTAGAGACTCTAGGAACCACAAGTAGCTCTGAGTTCTGGGAGTGCAGTGCTCTAGTGGGACGATAAGGTACTAAGAGCTCTTCTATGTATGATGGTGCTTGACCATTTAGTGCTTTGTAGGTCAGGAGAAGGATTTTAAATTCAATCCTGGATTTTATAGGAAGCCAATGCAGAGAAGCTAATACAGGAGAAATGTGATCTCTTTTCTTAGTTCTTGTCAGAACACGTGCTGCAGCATTCTGGATCAGCTGGAGGGTCTTGAGGGACTTATTTGAGCAGCCTGATAGTAAAGAATTACAGTAGTCCAGCCGGGAAGTAACGAATGCATGGACTAGTTTTTCAGCATCGTTTTGCGAGAGTATGTTCCTGATTTTGGCAATGTTACGAAGATGGAAAAAGGCTGTTCTAGAGGTTTGTTTTAAGTGGGCGTTAAAGGATAGATCCTGGTCAAAAATGATTCCTAGATTTCTGACAGTAGTGCTGGAGGCCAGGGCAATACCATCTAGGGTAGCTATATCTTTAGATAATGAAGTTCGGTGGTGCTTGGGTCCCAGCACAATAACTTCCGTTTTGTTTGAGTTTAACATCAGAAAATTGTGGGTCATCCAGGATTTTATATCTTTAATGCACGCTTGAAGTTTAGCTAACTGACCGCTTTCGTCTGGCTTAATTGACAGATATAATTGGGTGTCGTCTGCGTAACAGTGAAAGTTAATTGAGTGTTTCCTAATAATATTGCCTAGAGGAAGCATATATAAAGAGAATAGAATTGGTCCAAGCACTGAGCCCTGAGGAACGCCATGGCTAACTTTAGCGTATTTGGATGGTTTATCGTTAATATTAACAAATTGGGATCGCTCAGAAAAATAGGACTCAAACCAGCTTAGTGCGATTCCTTTAATGCCAACTAAATGTTCCAGTCTCTGTAAGAGGATGGTATGGTCAATAGTGTCGAATGCAGCACTAAGATCTAATAAGACAAGTATGGAGACAAGTCCTTTGTCAGCAGCAGTTAGAAGGTCGTTAGTGATTTTCACCAGTGCCGTCTCTGTGCTATGATGCATTCTAAATCCTGACTGAAAGTCTTCAAATAGACTATTTCTATGCAGAAAGTCACACAATTGATTAGCGACTACCTTCTCAAGGATTTTGGAGAGAAACGGGAGGTTAGATATAGGTCTATAGTTGGCTAAGACCTCAGGGTCGAGGGTGGGTTTTTTCAGAATAGGTTTTATCACAGCTACTTTAAAAGACTGCGGTACGTGACCCGTTAATAAGGACATATTGATCGTATCTAGTAATGTGGTATTGACCACGGGTAGTGCTTCTTTAAGTAGCCTCGTTGGAATGGGGTCTAAGAGACAGGTAGTTGGCTTAGCTGAAGAGACCCTTAACATTAATTGTTGGAGGTCTAAAGGATAAAAGCCGTCTAAATAAGTATCAGGTCTTATCGTTCTCTCTAGCCTTCCTGCGCCCAATGGTGAGTCATTAGAAGCTGTGGGCAGAAGGTGATGAATTTTTTCTCTAATTGTTATAATTTTATCATTAAAAAATGGTCATGAAGTCATCACTGCTCAGAGCTATAGGAATAGATGGCTCAACAGAGCTATGACTCTTTGTCAGCCTGGCTACAGTGCTGAAAAGAAACCTTGGGTTGTTCTTATTTTCTTCTATTAGTATTGAGTAGTAGTCTGATCTGGCATTTCTGAGGGCCCTCCTATAATTTTTTAGACTATCTTGCCAATCCACACGAGATTCTTCCAGTTTGGTGGAACGCCATTTACTTTCAAGTTTTCGTGAGATTTGTTTTAATTTGCGAGTTTGGGAGTTATACCAAGGTGCTAGTTTCCTTTCCTTCATCATCTTCTTTTTGATAGGAGCAACCAAGTCTAAAGTAGTCCGTAGGCAGGCCGTAGCAGCGTCTACAAAGTTATCAAGTTGGGAGGGACTAAAGTTAACATAACGGTCCTCTGTTATATTAAGGCATGACATTGAGTTAAGTGCTGTTGGAATATCTTCCTTAAATGTAGCTATAGCACTGTCAGATAGGCATCTAGTGTAGAAACTTTTATTTAATTTCATATAGTCTGGTAGTAGGAATTCGAAAGTTATTAAAAAATGGTCTGATAATAAAGGATTCTGCGGAAATACTATTAAATCGTCAATTTTGATGCCATATTCTAGCACAAGGTCGAGGGTGTGGTTAAAACAGTGCGTGGCCTTATGCACCCTCTGACTGAAACCAATAGAATCTAGCAGTGAATTGAAAGCAGTACTAAGGCTATTGCTGTCAACGTCCACATGGATATTAAAATCACCTACAATAAGTACTTTGTCTGATTGAAGGACTACGCATGATAAAAACTCTGAGAATTCAGATAAAAACTCGGAATATGGACCTGGTGCTCGGTAAACAACAACGAATATAATTGGCTGTAATGTTTTCCATGTTGGGTGTTGAAGATTAAGAACAAGGCTTTCAAACGAGTTATAATTTAGTTTAGGTTTAGGATTAATTAACAGGCTCGAGTCAAATATGGCTGCAACTCCCCCTCCTTGGCCTGAGCCTCGTGGAATTTGGGTATTATGACTGGGAGGAGTGGCTTCGTTTAAACTAACATATTCGTCATGGCCCAGCCAGGTTTCGGTGAGGCAGAATAAATCAATGTGGTTATCTGATATCAATTCGTTTACCAATAATGCTTTCGATGACAGAGATCTAATATTTAATAGTCCACATTTGATTTTCCTATTCTGTTCTATCGTTGCAGTGGTTGTTTTAATTCCAATTAGGTTGTTTAGTATAGCACCTCTTTTGTTAGTGTTTTGTTTAAACGGTCTCAGTCGGGGGACAGACACGGTGGTTATGGGATTATGAATGGGTGATTGCTCTTAAGGGAGCATAGAGGGGCGTGTAGCGCTGTATCTCTGATTATTGACTTTGGGAGAGTGTGTCTGGTCAGTGTGCTTGTGGGAGTGTTTACGGGATGTAAACAGTCAATCAGAGGTCTGGGTATGCAGGGCGTGGTGCAAATTTCCACGTAGCATCTGGCTTCCGCGTGTATTGGGATGAATCCCATCCCTGCTGAACAGGGAGCCACGTTCCCAAAACAGATTGAAGTTGTCAATAAAACCTATCTTGTGAATGCTGCATGTGAGCTGGAGCCAGTAGTCTACTAAAGAGACATGATCCGCGACCTAGAGATGGAAGTGGGCCCGAAATAAAAAACGACTTCCCAGTGCTTTTTAAAGCCTCAATGAGAGTGGTAAAGTCTCGCCTTGTGCGCTCACACTCCTGAATCCGAGTGGACATGTCGTTATGTCCACAATGGACCACGATGCGTTTGATAGAGGTCGGAAATGAGGGTATCAGGTCCACAACTTTAGCCAGGATGTCTGCAACTTTGGCTCCGGGAAAACAGTGTGTGACAGCATTATGAAACCATAGGTCTCTAGTGATGGAGTCCCCAATAATTACTGTGGTTAGGGGGAAGAGCGGACGAGGAGTGGGGGGGTGTGGATAGCCGGTGACGGGAGCAAAACAGTCAGTGTCGGTTTCAGGTGGGCAGGGAAAAGAAGAGGAAGATTGCTTACCGTTCGGTTGTGGAGATTGTTTTTGAGGAACGTTGTCATTTGGCCGATCCAGGCAGTGTAGGCCACCGGACCGTCTGACTACCGCTTCCCTCAGAAGCTTTCGCCGCGCGGTAGCAATCGTCTTCCGTGACGACGGCTGGTCAGTCTGCTTTGAAGCGGGGCGAGGCGGGTGAGCCGCATTAGCCGCCACCGGCTCCGACTCCGACAAGGCATTGAAGCGGTTGGAGAGGCTGAGGGCAGGAGGCGATGGAGCCCTACCCGAGGCTCTCTTTCGGCCGCAAACCACCTCAGTCCAGGGTGGCTTGATAACCAGTGTCGAGCAGGACGATGGGCGTGGGCAGGCAGCTGGGTCCCATGGTGCGGTATCCTGGAAGGCCGCCGAGAGAGATGAGATCCGGAGCAACTGATTATGAGCCACGTCCAAGCAGGCGGTTAACAAAGCATCTTTGGTTTTTAAGTCCTCGGAAAGCCGACGAACATCTTCCCTGAGGTCAGCAATTTCTTTGTTTGTATTATTAAACAACGAGGAAATCCTGAGGGGGAGTGGGGACTCGCCAGGTGTAGAGGTTGCCATGAAGCTAGCGTTAGTTTAGCCGGTAGGCCTAGTCTTGATAAATTAGCGTGAGGCTAATACTTACTTACACGTAAAAATGTATCTTTGGTTTTTTTTAAAAACACTTTATTAGTATAATAAAAACTAGGCGATAGAGCCGACTGTTAGGTAGGAGGTTGAAGGCAGCTGCCGGCTGCCTCGTCCCCGCCGACTGCTGTCGCTTGGTGATACACAAAATATCAGGTGAAAATATCATCTGTAGTCTTTTCATTATATATTATCACATGAAGTATTAATCTGACCTATTGTTTGTGACATAACAATTAAATACAAATAAATCTGTCTAACTTATGGTTTTTAGCTTCAGAATCCCTAATTAGAAGTCTTATTTCCATATTAATGAACCTTTTCACATTTGAAAAACATCAAATGTACAATTTATACTTTTGGTTTTGTGACTGTAAACTGACCAAGATTTCAAATCATGTCCTTTTCTGCAGTTAAAGTTGAAGATATTATTGTGTGAATTAAGAGCAAATTAAACATTAAAAAACAGTATAATATGCAGCATAAAAAATATTTTTTCCAAGGTTGTGAGTATGCACTATTCCTATTTTTCGAATTGTCTTATTTTAATGTCAAGTCTCTTGCTGCAGTCTAATCGCAGAAGTTTCTTTTTTATTCTGGCATTTTTGATGCATTTGTATGTTCGACTTTATTCTGTTTCCCTTCAGAAATTGAATCCATGCCTTTATAACTGAGTTGTGAGTTTAAAAAGGTTCACCTGTATACAGTAAAAACAGTTTTGGAGAGGCATCCTATCATACGAACCAGCGAAATAACTCCTCGTTGTAAGAATAATAGTCTACATCCACAGCGCTCCACTTCCGGGATTGCTCCAGTGCCGTCGGAAATTCACGCCGGATGTCACTCTTTTCGGCCGGATGTCCGTCATCCTCTGGTTTTTTTTGTGTTGGCATTTTAAACTCTGGTGGATTTATGAGGACTATGGTTACCTGCTCCTCAAATCTCTGCATGGTAAATCCAGACAGCTAGCTAGACTATCAATCTGAGTTTTCTGTTGCACAACTAAAACAACTTTTGATGTACACATGTTCCACCAAAACAAGTTCTTTCCTGAAGCTATTTTGCAGCAGCACCATGGCTCTGTCCGGCACTTAGGGCCGCACACGGTGATTGTGATTGGTTTAAAGAAATGCCAATACACCAGAGCACATTTTTCTCCCATCTCGAAATGTTGTGTTGACTAGCCACACCCTCCTCCGCAGCGCTGTGGAGGAAGGTCTGGCAATGTGAGACTATAAGAATAATGAAGCTGTAGCATAAGTTCAGTCAGGAAGACTATTGCATGCTTAGGCCTTCTTTATTTCTCGCACATCTGCATTCAATCTTCCCACACATGCACACTTATTATTTCCTTGCTGTCCTGTTTGTGGCTGTCAATTATCTTATTCAATTACTCTCATCAGCCGGTCACGTCAGCCGATCTGATCTTGAAATGTTATTTTCAGCAGGATGATGGTTATAATGTTGCTGTATCCTGAAATGCTCATGCTGTTTCAAGTCCTGTTGATATTTTCCAACACGACATGCATCATATGCATTGCAGTAGGAAGCTTAACGTGTGCTGCTGTTCAGAGATGGGAAGTAACAAAGTACAAATACTTCGTTACTGTGCCCAAGTAGATTTTTCAGATATTGTGCCAACTTTTTACTTTTACTCCTTACATTTTTAACACGAATATCGGTACTTTCTACTACTTACATTTTACAAAATTTGCTCGTTACTTTAGTTTCAAATAATTTCAGTGGAATTACCGTTATTAGTTTTCGCATCATCAATACCGAATTCAATCTAATTGGATGGGAATATACGTTGCACTTGACGCACCACTACAAGACGACTCGACAGATTCGGCGGCATTCATTCGCAGCAAATCATTGCGGCTTGATGGCGGTAACGTTAGGACATAATAGTATGGACAGCGACATGATTGAAAATGAAGAAAACGGAGATCCCAGAGATTTGGCAGACAAGCAGCAAGGCATTCCCAATCATCCTTGGCCTTATCTGACATTTGTGTGGTCCAGGTAGCTTTGCATAAAAAATGGTTGTCATATGTCATTGTCAGGCTACTTTTACTTTTATACTTTAAGTAAATTTCCAAGCCTGTACTTTGTTACTTTTACTTGAGTAAAGAAGTTAAATCACTACTTTTTTCACACAAGTATCTGTACTTCTACTTGAGTACAGGAAGTGAGTACTTTTGCCATCTCTGCTGCTGTTTGTAAAAAAGTCTAACTTCATGATAAACTTCATCCACACAGTGCAGAAAGGACACATTTCGGTTGGCAGATAATGTCTAAGGATCACGGATCTCCTAGCACCTTGCTATTTTCAGAGCAGTTCTTGAAACAGTTTTTTTATCTGCCATTCACTGTCAAATCAGTCAAACTGCTCTCCCAGGCTTGCAGCACACCTGCAGTGCACATAATAACAAATAACTAATTTCTGTGGATGACGAATCAGCAATGCTCAAAGAAAATAGGTTAGTGAAACAGTGGAAGAGGGAGAATTATATCTCAGCAGTGCAAGGCAGTACAGGTCAGGCATGTAAAATCAGTACGGATGGATCTGCTATTTTTGTTCATATAGGCGTAGCACTGTACATACAAAAGTGTCAGGTAAGGCGGAATATAAATCCGAGGGAAGCGGTGATTAAAAATATGATTGGAATTAATTAGTGGGTAAGTTTGTGTTAAAAAGAAATACTCAGCACAGATGTTTTTAAGGCTGTGCATGAATGATACATAGGCCTAGACAGTATGTTGGTGTGTATGTATATGTAAATATATAAGTTAGTGCTTGAGTTTGTGGAACCCCGAAAAATGTATGCATGTGTATGTGTGTTACTTCTTGTGCTTGTGCTGTTTATTTACGGTCTGCCTTTAAAAACTTTAGTTTTTTTTCTGAAATCTGATTGGTTACGTGGTGCAGGATGTAGATGTATCAGATTGTGTGTTTTTGTGTGTGCGAGTATAAGTATTCCTAAATTATTTGTATCTATAATTATGTGTCTGTGTGGTTGTATGATAGTAACAGTCATGCTTTATGTGTGTATTCGCATATGAGCACAATGTCAGTTTTTTTTGTGGGTGCACGTCAGTTATGGGGTTAGTGTGTGTGTGTGTGTGTGTGTGTGTGTGTGTGTGTGTGTGTGTGTGTGTGTGTAAATAACCTCCAAACCCTCAGATAAAATACTATCCTTTCTTTTTCTGCCCCAAGACAACATGAACATGTGAGCATGGCTACTAGTCATAAATGAAGAGGAAAGAATAAAATAAGAAAAGAAAGAGGGGAAGCAAGATAGAAATGCACAGAGAGTGAAAGAGAGAGAGGGGGGAAAGTAGCTGAGGGAGGGCAGAGGAGGAGAGGGAATGGGCAAGGACAGGATGGAAAGTGAGAATGCAGATAGACAAAATGCGTGTGACAATAAGACGTGCCATTTCTTTCACTGCAATTTTTACTTGGACTCTCAAAAGAAATGCATCCCAAAACAATTTGTGTCTGTTGATATGAATATTTTTTCATAAATATGTAAGAGATGTTTTGCATGATATGAAGACATTCTTGTCTTTCTTACAACAACTGAACGGAGACATTTCCGTCTTCCCACCAGAGACATTTCCGTCTTCCCACCACTGCAACTACACCTTACAGGCCTTTTTTTAGGATTTGTTTTTTTTAAACGTCTCAATTCAGTGTCAAGCGTGATTTATGCTTCTGCGTTAAATCTACGCCGTGGCTACATACGAGGTACGCGGAGACACCGACCCTACGCCGGACCCTACGCCGGACCCTACGAAAAATTCTATTCTATTACATAAGTGACCCAATTTAAAGATATATTCATCTTTCCAACGGTGAAATATCCCTTTAAAAAGATCGACGTACACACCAACGAACTAGTATAAACTTCAGGCCACTGATGTAGGCTACGGAGAAAGCTCTGCGTGGACACCATAAATCACGCTTCAGGGTCCTGGTAGTGTGCATGCTGGCTCACTGTCACACTATCATGGTTTACTAGGACACTTGAATGGAATGGACCCATCGCTAATGTATTAAGAAACTGGTTTTGTAGCCACGCTAGTGGTGTGTCTCTAGGGACGAGTATGTCCGTGTGTTGGTCAGTCAGACGGTCCACCACTTTGGTCCAGCCTAATTTTCATCTAGTGCCACCAGCTGTTCAACATTTTCACTTATCGAGTGAAATATCTCATACTACTAGATGCAGTGGCGCTAGATTTTTCTCCCCTGAGGATTGACTTCAATCTCGGTTGTACTTTGTGTTTAGTGCTAATTGGCTAATCATAGCATGCTAACTCACTAAACTAACACAGTAAACATGTTCAACATTATACCTGCTAAACAGCTACATGTTAATATTTTTGCTGTGAGAAAGGCCTATTGCACAGACAGAGAAACATTATTGCAACCAAATTAGGAAATCATGAATACTAGTTAAAGTCAGATGTCAGTATTCAAGTTAAAGAAATTCTAGATGCCTAAAATTACCTTGAGGCATTCCCAAGAGTTTCCCAACATTATGAAACATCTGCTACTCATATAGAATTACAAGTTCCAAGCAATGACCATGCAGCAGAGCTGAGGAGCTTACTGTGGAAACCAACAAAAAAAGTCTATAAAAGTAACTTATTTTTCCAGAGGGAAGATACATTAAATGTCTGACAGGCAGGGAATAGAGCCATTACCGTGAAAAATACACCACCGACCTGTATGTTTAAATATAGTATACTAAACACACACACAAAGCACACAGTTGTGGATGCAGACTCACAAACACATGCATAATGGATGGAGGGCATTATCAATGTCTCCTTCCTATGCCAGCTGTGTATTCATGAGATGAGATTGCAGAGAAGGGACAGAATTACAATACCTTCGTACACAAAGACTGACACAGCAATGACTACGTAATTTTGAATGCTTGAAAAAAAAAAAACAAGGAGCACTTTGATTTGTTTTCATCTGGCTGAACCTGTGTTGGAGGCTGTTTAAGAGTCTGGAAAGATAATGCATGTGGAGGCTCAAGCTGAGGTATCTGTTAGCAATACACAGTGATTATACAAAAATATTATAGGACATCTGCTGTTTCCTGACCAGGTGTATTTGGTTAAAGAAGAAATTTCATATTGAATGTACTTATTAAGTCCACATGGAGAATTAAAGCTGCAGATGAATTGTACATGAAATGGTACAACATTTTTGCTTTCTTTCCAACAGTGAAATGAGAAGATTGATACCACTCTCACGTGTGCATTAGGCACAGAGCTGGTGTTGGGACACAGTCAGCCTAGCTTAGCATAAAGACTGAAAACAAAGGGGAAACAGCTGGTGGGGGTGTATCGGTTGTGTCTCGTTTGTTCTACCCGCACAAACAGCAATTTGTGGTTTTAGGGGGGCGTGCAATGACTACTTCTTGATGAACAGTTTATCCATCCGACCACACATGTGTGCAATATATCTGACTATAATGCGGGTCAGTGAGCATAGGTTTTAGTATAGGTATAGACCAGATAGTAATAAACCTGGCAACCTCGCCGTGTCAACAAGACTTCAGGAAGTTACTGCACCGGGCTGTTGTTTGCCAATGATTAGTTTCACCACCTAAAACCACAAGTTGAAGCTTTTATGCTTATGTATGGATTAAACAAATCAGATCTAAGGTGTCACTGAGCTTTAGAGGTGTTGGTAGGCCCATTTCTCAACTCAGGACAAGCCAGGTTGTTGTGTTCCCATGCTTCCAGTGTTTATACTAAGCTATCTACTTCCTGACTCCGGCTCGAAACTTCGAACTTGCACAGACATGAGAGCGGTATCAATCGTCTCATCTCACCTGCTGTAATAAATGTTTTGGCCCCATGCAGAAGAAAGCAAACTGTAAAAACTAGGGATGTAATGATGCCATAAAATGACGGTATGATAAAATCACAATAAAAAGCCTTCGATACGATATTCATCATGATATTTAAAAAAGAGAAATGATGATTTGAAAAAAAATCATTTAAAATAATAAATTTGATGTGTACGGCATTTTTATTTGTACAAAATTCGTTTTTCCTTTTAACTTGAAGTGCGTCTGCTTTCAGACACATAGTGACATTATCATTCTTTTGGAGTGTTACAAGGCTAAACTAACCTGGGCTCGTATAACAAAGACAAGCAGCTACAAAAGGTGAACCTAGCTCGTAACATTAATCCCCCTGTCTCCTTTTCCCTGCGTGATGCATTTAACGTGAGAGTGAGACCAAAACTGGCCTAGATGAGTGTACAGTATGTCTTTCCTTTTTCTAGAGGGGTTTGTGCTGTGTTAAACTGACTCACCCGGCCGTTGTTTCGTTTTGCGTTCTGAAGCAGGGCCTGCTAACTCTGGTGTCTCCCTCGTTGAGACGACCTGCGCTCTGCGTTGGCTTTCCAGCATCCCACGTTGACTTCTCCGCGAGCCCACTCCTTGGTGTGTTGTAGTTCAGGTTTTAAAAGGTGTATTTACAAAAGTTGTGTTGTGGGAAAGCAAGAATAGTCTTTCAGCGTCGTTGTCTTCAATAGTGTTCTCTGTGTAGAAAGCGTGTGGTTTGCAGCCATCAGCATGCCGCTTCCGTGGTTGTCTTCTGCCGGACACAATCTCAAACTGAAAACTCTTCTACACACCTGCAATAGCCAGTCCCTCCAGGAGTTTGCGATGTCACGATCGCGCCAATTCACGTGAATTCAACCAATCACCAATTTGGTGCGACTCGCAATTTTGACCAATCACCTCAACTTTTCCGCAAATTTGACCAATAACCGGAGTTTACTGCGACTTCAACCAATCCCAGCAGTCCCACGTGCCAGACTTTACGTCAGTGTAATGTGACTGAGTGCCACTGACCAAGCGGGAGTGAGAGAGAGCTTGTTTCCGATATGAAGACGAGACTCGAACATCTCACATTTACCAACAAAACGTACAGCGAAAGACATTTCAGACCGCCCTGCTAACCTGTATACATTTTAACATCAATGTACGCTGTAACGTTTTTTCACTTTTCACGTTATTGTAAGTGCAATGATAAGTCTAATAAGTACTTAATCAAACCATATGAATGTGTGGCCCAGCCCAGGATACGAAATTAACTAACAATGTAAAGATCAACAAACCACTGACACATATGTTCAAATTTGATTAATTCAATAAATTATTATTTTTTGTCTTAAATCCACCAGCCATTTTCATATTATACCAACATTTGTAGCATCCTGAGCCTGTTTGGTAAGGTTACTAGGAAAACTCAGCCCAGAGTAGTTTTATTCTCCCCGAAACAAGTTTCCCTTTTAACTATAAAAAAACAACAAAACAAACCGCAATTTTCACTGTCTCCCGCAACTTCATTGTAACAAACATACAAAAGACATCGCAACTTTTATCTAAATTTTTTACAAAAGCTCCCGCAAAATCAGACATTTTGGGCCGCAACAATCTCAAAAAAAGGCTGCGAAATCCTGGAGGGACTGAATAGCTGGATTAAATCAGATCAATCAGTCTAATTACACACACTATCAGCTGACACAGACTAAAACGTAACAGGGGTCCTGTCCTGTTTGTCCCAAACATTTGACAAAATTAGTTTTACCCCAATAAAACATTTTTATCTAACACAAAGTTACCTAACAAGTGCAAAGAGGAAAGAATCTACTTGAAATTGCCACTTCAACAGCATAATGTCACTACAACTGATCTGCGTCAGAACAAAATTAGCAACATTAAAGTCATTCAAATGACCTGAGTTAGAAAAATCCTCCCTTATAAAAGGAAGTTTGAATTGGAGGACAGTTAGCAACATACTGTGTGTGTGTGTGTGTGTGTGTGTGTGTGTGTGTGTTTGTGTGTGTGTGTACTCTATATCCACGACGTTCCACTTCGAGGATTGTTACGGTGCCGTCGGAAATTCACGCCGGATGTCACTCTTTTCGGCCGTATGTCTGTCACCTTCCGCTTTCTTTGTGTTGGAATTTTAAACTCCGGTCAATTTCTGAGGACTATGGTTAACTGCTCCTCAGATCTCTGCAGGGTAAATCCAGACAGCTAGCTAGACTATCTGTCCAATCTGAGTTTTCTGTTGCACGACTAAAACAACTTTTGAACGTACATGTTCCACCAAAACAAGTTCCTTCCCGAGGCTATTTTGCAGCGGCACCGGGGCTCTGTCTGGCTCTTAGCGCCGCCAATTATGATTGTGATTGGTTTAAAGACATGCCAATAAACCAGATCATGTTTTTCTCCCATCCTGGAATGCTGTGTGGACTAGCCAGACCCTCCTCCGCAGCGCTGGGGAGGAAGGTCTGGCAATGTGAGACTACTTGCAACCATACCTCGATACAACTACTGGGTATGTATGTGTTGTTAGAGCTAAATAGGAGTTGACTATACAAACAATTAGGAATTTTCAATACATTGATGACCACAAATCTAACTAATGATGGGGGGATTCATTAACGTTAGACAACACAGCATTTTCCCCTGTTGGCATCAGCAGTATAAGAACAGCAGAGAGAGATTGATATGTGTTGTATGTTACATGATTTTTACTGTATTCCCAATAGGGTGAGGAAATGTCTCCTCCTTGTGAGTCTTGCTCACTTCACCTACCACTGACGATACACAGAACCAGGTTTCAGCCTCGCTGCAGTATGTCTGTTCTATTTTTGCTTGTGCTTGTTTATAAAGGTCAGAATGTGAATATGTGACATTTGGTCTGTTACACAATTATTTCCTTTTTCCATCTGCATAATCCGGTTGTGTTCCTGTCAGGCTGTGTTCCATGGGTCTGGATGTGACTTGTCTATTTTCTAATTCAGGGAGTCTTCATTTTAATACAGGAAGTCTTTAGAGAGGACTGTATACAGCACAGAAGAATACCTTTTTTGTTCTCTCAGCTTCTTTACCATACTTCTCTCTCCCTTCATTTCTTTCCCACTCATCATCTCTACCTCTGTTTCTGTCATTGCCTGCTATTTGTCTCTCTCTTGGATGCTTTTGCTTCACACAACAGTGTGTTGATGAGACAGCAGGGACATTTGAGGGACGATGTAAATAAATAGGCGTCAATAAGTTGCTTAGGTCTTTGGAAATCTAATATATATATATATATATATATATATATATATATATTTTAAATGCAGGGAAACATACTTTGTTTTTGTTTAAGTATGAAAATGCTTTCAAAATGCAAATGCTTTTGTTTGCAAAAACTCACCTCTAGAGGAGAATATTGGACTTTATCCCATCAAAAATAATTGAAGTTTCAGCAGTGTCTTGATTCAGCATTGGAGAGAGAAAGAGAGAGGGATAGATAAGATTTTGATTTCCATTGTTTGGGCCCTACATGTTTTTCATATACTACATTCTTCATTGTTCAGAAAGAAGTTCAGTTAAACTTAATTAAATTCACTATGGAGCAGAGAGCAGTCAACAGCAGAGACAGACTGAAGAAAGAAGAGTAAGTATGTAGAGAGAAGAAGAGACATGCAAAGAAAGGTGGAAACCTAAACTACTGGTTAGTCCGATTGATGAAGGGTTAGTGTGAAGTGGGATTGCAGGGATCCGGTCCGCTCTTTGTAACATCTTCTTCCAGGAAACACTTCACCATATAGAGACCGGTCTCTCTGGGAGGAATACCTCCGTTTCTCATCCATATCAGCTATCCGTCTGTCATTTTGAAGCTGTCAGACCGAACACAGACTGGATCAATGAGCGTCAGATGAAGATGTAGAATCAGAGTCATTTTACAAAGCTGGAAGGCAATTTGCAAACTAAAACATGTGGAGTTAATGTCAAAGGAATAGACGTATTCACTTTCTTGCCGAGAGTTATGTCAAAAGATGAATGTCGCTCGCAAAATAAGAAGCTACAGCCAGTAGCAGTAGTAGTAGTATTCCGGGATAGGAGAAAAACGTGCTCTGGTTTATTGCCATTTCTTTAAACCAATCGCAATCGTCATGGGCGGCGCTATGCGCCGGACGGAGCCCCACTGCCGCTGTGAAATAGTCGTGCAACAGAAAACTCTGATTGGAAAGATAGTCTAGCTAGCTGTCTCAATTTACCCTGCAGAGATCTGAGGAGCAGTTAACCATAGTCCTCATAAATCCACCGGAGTTAAAAATTGCCAGTTGAAACCAACATTAACCGGATCAAATGTATACAATGTAACAAAAACATGAACCTTGGTTCAAACTTCTAGGTGTGAAAAGGCCCAAAGACAACAAAGCATATTCCCCTGAATCATACTTTGTTTAATATTGCAAATCTGTGCATGTGTTTTTGCTTGAATTTTTGTTGAATTTTTATAGAATTGTTAATTATGGGGAAAAAGAGCAAGAGTGAAAGAGAGGGATTATATAAAGATGAGAGAAGGAAGTAAGGAGGAAGAGAGTGACGGAGACAGACAGAGGTTGATGAGGGTCTAAAGGCCAGTGTAAAAGTCTGACCTTCAGTTTGACTGACGCTGTTGGCATTTGCACTGAGGTAATGCAGGCACACGCACACACAGACACACACACACACACACACACACACACACACACACACACACACACACACACACACACACACACACACTGACAGCCAGGACTGTAAGCAGAATTTCTCTGTCAGTTTGCCTCTTGCTGTATAAACTAATACAACAGAGGAAGGTCACCATAATATGAACTGCTACTCTAGTTAACCCTGAGCTGAATATCTGACAGCCTGCTCAGTTTCCATCTGTCTCACTTTGTGTTAGTGTTTTAATTCAAGAAGCTTTGCTGACTTCGTAATCATTCTTATACTGCCAAGATGCCTTCTATACCATAAACATATACTGTAACACATTGACATTTCCTAAAATTTTTGTCAGTAAAATACTGTAGCAAACAATTTAAATATAAACATATATTCAAATGCAACACATTACAGACATGAATGCATTTCAGTGTTTTTAGATGCTCCTTTGAATGCTGTTAGATATCATTTAACATTTCTTTGTTTTTGCATTTTAGAATCAAAAGTCAAGCAGTTCAGCCACCCTCTTTAAGCACAAGACAGTTAAACATAAAGTGGAACAGATGACAGTTATAACAACAAGTGACACACTGTATGACATACTGGAATACTGTAAGAACAAAATGATTTGTCTCTTTGCTCTAGATGACCTGGATCTCTTGGGAAAGTACAGTAAATTCCTGCAGATATAATCTACATGAGAAGGTTGCAGCCACGTAAATTCCTGGTATTTAGAAAACTTTGATGTGTGTTATGGAAGGTGAATAGTGAATGTCTCCCTTCAGTTTGTGTGTACTGTCAGTGTCTAGCAGGGACTCTAACGTGGAGGTGAACTCAGCCAAGCCTCGTGAGTGAGAATGGGAGCTGAGTGATTTTTTATTAATTTGTGAGCGATGAATAATACCACTAAATCAGGTAGGATTTAACCTGAAATTGAATTATATTTGCCGCTAGCCAGTTTGTTTTGCAAGCAGAGAGCAACAGTGGACATTTTAAGATAATGAAAATGCTTCATTACCAGGTGCATGAATGTGTTCACCATGAATACACTCTATACTTTTTTTTTTTTACCAAAACAAGACAATTCTCACAACCACAATTTCGTTATTTAGCACGTCTGCTCCATTTTCCCTGTTTCCTAACATCGCCTGTCATTTCAGAAGTGTGCCTTTGGTTTTTCGAATCATGTTACGGTACCTGAGGGGTGTTCACAGCAGGGTAAAAAATTGTTTAATTTTACTGTAATAAAATTCAGTGGAAATTATCCCACTTATAGAATGCAAAAGAATGGCTGTTTCAATCAGACACTTCACTTTACGCTGTTGTCTCAGGGGAGGCAATTATATGATTCAAAGGTAAATCAACAACATAATTGTTTCCGAATGCGTTGCTGTGACTAATTCTGATCAATTGGAGGGCTGTGGTTTAATGTGCCTCCGTTTGGTGGCTTGGGATATGAAAACAATTAAGAATCCCTGTACTATGCTATTCATATTTGGCAGATATGAGGTCACCATTATGAGTGTAATGACTAGAAATGTACAGACAGAAAGTGTATTTGATCATATGGGGATTCTTTCAACATGTATATTCAACAAGACAATGTTGCTCAAAAAAAAAAAGTTCTTATGCAAATAATAGCCTCACTTTGCCCCTTACTTTACCTTCCTTCATAGCGCTGCGAAGGAGGGTCTGGCTAGTCCACAAAGCATTCCGAGATGGGAGACAAATTTGCTCTGGTTTATTGGCATTTCTTTAAACCAATCACAATTGTCATGGGCGGCGCTAAGCGCCGGACAGAGCCACGGTGCTGCTGCAAAATAGCCTCGGGAAGGAAGTTGTTTTGGTGGAAAGCGTATGTTCAAAAGGTTGTTTTAGTCGTGCAACAGAAAATTCAGATTGGACAGATAGTCTAGCTAGCTGTCTGGATTTATAACCTGCAAAGATCTGAGGAGCAGTTAACCATAGTCCTCATAAATCCACCGGAGTTTAAAATGACAACACAAAGAAAGCGTAAGGTAACGGGACATCTGGCTGAAAAGAGTGAAATCCGGCGGAATTTCCGATGGCAATGGAGCAATCCCGGAAATGGAACGTCGTGGATATAGACTACCTCAATAAAGGCCACCATTCCGTTCATGCTTATTTATATTATATATATTATATTTTTATCTATTGATTCGTGTACAGGGAAACAATTTTCTACTTTATTTCGTGGTGGTCACCACGAAATTGGAACGTTACCATTTCACGAACTGCCATGACCTGGGCTGCAGCCTGCTCTGGGGGAGATGGTGACAACATGATCTGTGGTCTCTGGGGGACACAACAACGGGGAAATTAAATGCTGCACGCCGGCGACAACTGCCATGACACTGGCCTGCTCTGGGGGATGCAAAACGGGGACGCCACACGCGGTAGACGGTGACCACAATGGCCGCCGGGACACGATCCGTGATCTCTGGGGGACGCAACAACGGGGAAATTAAACGCCGCACGGCAGCAACAACAACGGCGACAACAACAGCAACAACAACGGCGACAACAACGGGACGCGCTACAACAACGGGACGGTTGTGGTTAGGAAAAGAAAGACAGGGAAAGGTTGTGGTTAGGAGAACAAGAATGCGGAAACCAACACGATAAAAACCAGAAAAATGTGTCCCTGTACACAAATCAATAGATTAAATAACGTCACCATTTCACAAACTGCCATGAGACTGGGCTGGCACAGGACAGGTTGAGGGCATGGATCTATAAAGAGAAAAGCAGTATAAGCAAGAGGGACGGTAAATCTGGCAAATGCTAACTTTTGTGAAACACTGACGGGAGAGATGTATTTGTTTGGATGTTGATCCACAATCTTTCTCCAGAATCGCAGATTCCACCTTTAATGTGTGTGAGATAGAGAGAGAAAGAGAGAGAATTTTACAATATGTTTAGTGGAACTTTTTTAAAAACAATGGTTCAAAACGCTTTAGAAACATGCAATTATTCAGCACACAACACTTGGGGCTCAAGCACAAATAAAAGCTCACACACACACACACACACACACACACACACACACACACACACACACACACACACAGATATAGAGATGAAGAGATGAGATAAACAGGAAACAGATTGTCCTCAGGTCAAACGCCTGCACCCTGCACATAAGCTCTGTTACGAGGTAGAGACAAGAAAAGCAGAAAATGTAAGGCCGGCAAAAAGCCGAGGTGTTGACAGGTAGCCTGTGGAGGTTTATTTACCAAAAATAATGGTCTTTCTACTGGGATCCTAACAAACCCAGAAGGCATGCCATTTGACAAAAGGGCAAGCACTTTTTATTAGACTGATACGCAGGGTGAGAGGTGAAATCTGCTCAAAATGAGGTAAAAAAAAAATGGTTGTGTGTTCTCTTGGAAATGAAAGGTTTGCAGAAGGTACTCAGGGGTTGATTAATATCAAGCACGTAATTGCTGTGGGGGACATGACCTCCGCAAAACCTCAGTGAAAAAAAAGACTAGCAGGAACGGGCAGACTGATAACTGATTGAAAGCATTTACACTGGTGCAGATGAAGGATAAAAAAATAAATAAAATACACCACTGGTAAAATTAGATCCTGTATCCACCTGGTACCTTTAGCACTTAGCAGACAATTGGGATACGTGCTGCAGCAAAGAATCCCCTAAAAAGGCATTTCAAGTGCATGATCCCTCTGCTAAATTGAAATAATTTCAGTTTAGAATGTCTGCACTCTTTCTCCTGTTCTTCCCATTGTAAAGCAAAAGGCAGTTGCTCATCGCACAACTAGACACTCTGGAAGTGACTGTAAAGACTGGGCTGGTGGAAGTGGTTGTGTTGCTTTCATCCTTCCTATGTGCAATATAAAACCCTGCACTGCCCATATAAACCTCCTTACCTCTCCTCATAGAGTAGAGCTATAAAGGAAACCAAACATACACCATCAGAGTGCCGCAAACTAAATACTTTTTATCCCTCTTCTCTCAGATTAAATATTCATAAGCTTAGAGCCATTGTTTTCTTACATGTTTTTTTCTGGTTTTCTCATTGTCATCCTTGTATGGCATACAAAAGAAGAGATGGGTATGTGCGTGACTTTGTCTGCACAACATAGACTTATTTTTAGCATACTTTAACAACTGCTTTTATATCATAGATTCCTGGACAATCTCTCCTTCCATCCTATCATGTAACTTCACTGCTATCAAAGTTAGAGTGGCAGTGAAGAATGAAGAATGTGCGACTGTCAAAGATTATGTCTCAGAAGGACGCCGCTGATCTGATGAAATGTCAGTCGGAAAAGCATAGTTCTCCTCAGCTTCTCCTACTCTGAGTATAAGCAAGGTTATGAAGACTACACATTTTTAATCATTTTGACCAGCAGCAAAAGAGCATTCCTGGTTTCCAATCTTGAAAAGAGGCTGGAGCAGGATGAATAGATTATTCGGAGGAGGAATGCAGGATCAGCAGGTAAAGTTGGGATGAGCCTCATTATAACCAATCATCAGCTCCTTTCATCCATCTTAAGAGCAGCAGAGTGTAATTAACAAAATCAGAGTCCAGATATTCATTGCAGACATGCCCCTCCTTTCGAGTGGACTTAGAGAAAGTTCCTGTTCTCCTACTCTTTTGGAACATACATCATCTTGTGATGCACCTGGACACATCATCGGTGATGTTACCTGGTGGTCATTGGGTGTTTCTGATCTTTTAACACTCAGTCACCTTTGCCCAAGCGACCAAGAACGGAGTTCATCAAGCCCTGACTTGTGCCCAGGTAGCACCACCCCACCTACAGCTCTCCTCTCCTGATCCAAAGCCATCATGAAGCAACTTCTGCTGCCTCGGTGGCCAACTCGATGGCCACAGCCCACTGATTAATGCACAACCCAAAATACTTCCACACACTGCTTCTCAAATGCTTTGGTGTCGTGATTATCCGATCAGCACAGCTTTGCTTGCTACTGTCCTCCCTTTTTATTTTATAGCTAAGTTTATTTGGTACCACTTTACTTGAAGGTATCTACACAAGAGTGACATGACACTGTCATGAACACATTACACTGTCATGACATAGTCATGACACATGAACCCTAACCCTAACCATAACTTGTCATGACAAAAACCGAATGACACTTACTAAAAGAAGCATTATGTCATAAACGTTTATGACTTGTTTATAATGTTTATGACACGTTCATGACAGTGTCATGTCACTCTTATGTAGATACCTTCAAGTAAAGTGTAACCGTTTATTTATAGGTCAATAGGGCATGTAATAGTTCAAACTAATGGTAAATGGTAATGGTACATTTTGGAAATGTCTTCTTGCGTCCCCCCTTTGTGCATTTTCGCCTGCATGAAGCCTGAAGAAGCATTTTTCAGTCATAATGAATACCATAATTGACGGCAGATGACAGTGCTGAGCTACTACTGGCCTTGCAACAGCGGGTCTAAACACAAGTCATTATGTGCGTGGAACTGAAGCACCTGAGGTTAATAGCTAATGCTAATGCCACATTTTCGATAGTACCCTGAGCCACTGGAAAAAAAAACACTTGTATGGATTTTGTTCAGATCCAATTAACATTATTCAACCAGCTTGTGTTACTGTATCTGTCTTTGGAACAAGCATTTCCCCACCACCTAGTAATTAGCAAACATTAGCTCCCACCACAAACGTATTAGCATTAAACAGCAGGCACATTCACTCCAATTAGCATTTAGGTACCATATATTACCCTGCTCCATCTGAGTGAAGGTTTATTTGTGTTTCTCTGGGTGTCTGGCTTTCTGATCCCAACTGTGGCTTATTTAGTCTTACTAAATGTGTTCTCCTCTTCTGACATTTAATTTCCTCCATAGCTTATTGGTATTCTTCCTCTTTTAAATTGCTCACCTGCTTACATTCCTCCACACCGTCTCCCTCCTTTGATTTTGGCAGTCTGTTTTTTTGTTTGTCTGGTTTTAATTGTGGTTTAATTCACTCCTTTACGCACCCCTCCAGATCATATTACCACCACAAATCATGAACATGACCCCTTCCTTTCTCCTATTACAACCTGCATGGTTTTTTTTCTCTTTTTCTGAGCCCCTCTCTCTCCATCATGCTCTTTCATTAATAGTTTTATGACAGCTCTCCGGCAGTAATGGACTTTAAGGTACCCACAGCATTATGCAATTAATATTCTCATCACACCACTTGCTCTTTCACTTTCCCTCTCTCTGCATTTGCTTTGCTCCCTCTTTCTAGCAACATAACATCATATTTATTCTGATCACACCTTCCTCTATCTTTCCCTGCCACAGGAAATCTCCAGGTTATGAGTATGTACTCTGTTTATGAAAGACACCTGTGTGTGTGTGTGTGTGTGTGTGTGTGTGTGTGTGTGTGTGTGTGTACATTTGACACTACCTTCACCGAATACATTTCTATACTGAGTGTGCAACAGGGAATGCTCTGGCAACAAGTTATTTGGCAGGAATTTGTATTGACTTTCCCAGGACTCAAACAAGCCTCAATCTTATTTTAAGCTCAAATGACTAGCTTTTTCCAGAGCTTTCATCACCATCTTACGGTCTTCATCAGCAGACAGGGTGTCATGATAATGCCTCAGTTGAATAAATTATCTCTATGCCCAAATTTTATCTGCTGATGAAGATGTTGAAAGCTCCGGAAAAGCCAGTAAATAGACCTTAGGTCCTGAAGTGTTAATAGTGTTTTGTTTTTTTTGTTTGTTTTTTTACAGCTAGCACAAGTATATCATTTGATTGACCTCCTATTGGGCAGGCAAGCACTACTTCTCACTAAATCACATCAATTTTGGAAGTTCTTCAACTTAACACCAAATATGCACTTAAACGTACAATATGTAATTTTCTGCCGGTAGTGGTCTCTCAGTCTAAGCAATAACAACAGACTGGGCAATGCCGTCATTGCAGTCAGCTTTTCCTGGTAAAGATTCCTTCAGTGTTCATCAGAAGGTTTTTACCAGGAGCTGAATTATCAGCAGAGGTCTCCTCCTCTCCAAAACAAACAAACCCGGTGATTAAAACCAGTAAATGATACAAACCAATTAACCATTCAAAACTTAAGTGCGTAACTTTTTGATATTTACGAATGTCCGTTACATTCAAGTCATTGCCAAATGAGTTGATACAAAGCTAATTTATACTATCGGCTCCACACAACTCTCTCTGTATTTCTCAGTATGGCTATGTTCAGAAGATTGTGTTGTCCGGTGACTTTCACGTGCATAAACTCAAGTGAAGATAATTACCTCTTCTGAAGAGTCCATCATGTTTTTTTTAATCCTCAGTGTCCTCCTTGGCTACCAGCCAGTGTGGAGGAGGGGTGGGGGCGGTGCGCGATCATGGAAGGCTTGTATCATGTGGACGTGCCGACAGTGTTGTTGTCATTACTTAAAATTCCTCATGGGGGCGACAGAAACTATGCACTATGGCTTTAAAATTACAGATTTGTCTGGGTTTGAACATGGTCGGAAACATTTGGGATACTGTAAGTACACAACTCAACAAAGGTCTTGTCGCTTTTAGACATTTAATGCCGATATGTTACACTTTGTATCTTTAAATCTTACTATAAGCTAAGCAACTGCAGCGGTTGGGAATAAGAACGGGCTGCACAACCTGCGTGCTGTTATTGGCTCGGGGTTACACACGTGCTTGGGGCCCAAAGGCTCTTTGTTGATGCCCATAAACATCCCACACTCACCAAAATTAAAAGAAAAGGTTGAAATAGGCAGAGGCCTCTGCAGATCTAGGACCACCACACACTTCTAGTGGGTCATAAGGGATGATTGAGAGGGATTACTTTTGTAAAAGTCTATACATTGTTTTTGAGGAAAGTGCTGCATTGTATACCTTTAATAACCTACTTCAAAGATAAAAAGTATTATTTAATTTGATAATGAAAAGATAAGAGAAAATATGTTTTGTAGATTTTTGTGTGCGAAATAAAGGAATCTAATCTAAGTCATAATTTCTCTTCAATTTCATTTTCGTGAGAAAATCATAACATTGAGTCGTGATTTGAGTGTATCATAATATTCCTATTGATTTAAGTTCAGAAATTCCCTTCTTCCTTCCAAAAGTTGTCCTTATGGCCCTGCTGAGAAATTTTCGAATTCTCTTGATCCCGTTCTTCTTCACTTTGACAGGTCAACCTTCATCGGATGACCCATTAGGGGACGATGTCTCTTCAGCTGGACCGTTTCTGGCTGCTTCTTGGCTAAAAAGCTGGTTCCGCTTCAGCTGAGCCAATAGGGTCTTCAGCTGCAGCAGCTGCTGCTCCATCAGGCATATTTGAAATTCTCCTCTCCTTCCTGTCTCTCAAACCCAGAGGCTGAATAATCAAATCAATGTCATATCACATGTCTCTTCAGAGATAGTGAAGGACACGCTGAAATCAATGAGTTTGATTTTGAAGGGCTGGTCCTCGTGATTTACCAGCATGATATGATCTGGCTTCAGGTCAGTGTGAATGAAACCAATGCCTTTCAGAGCCTCAAAGGCTGTCAGCAACTGCAGGGACAGAAGAACATAATGTAGACGATTACAGTTACCATTGACCAGGGTGCAGGCGTATACAGATCAAGGAGAAAAACAGTTTGAATATTTCCCCATGTGTATGTGTACACAGTTGCCATTCTATATAATGTATGAGCTTCCATCACTTCCATCACTGGTTCCAAAGGCACCTTTCCTGTGGAACCAGCTCCCAGTTTGGGTCCGGGAGGCAGACACCGTCACCACATTTAAGAGTTAACTTAAAACTCTCCTCTTTGATAAAGCTTATATTTAGGGTGTGAGGCGTTGGCGCATTCAGCCAGACCGGCGGGGGAGGGTGTATGTCTCCAGACGCAGCACTCCTTCTCTTCTCTGCTTCTCTTCATAGTCGTCAGATTAATTTACCATATAAATCAATGAAATAGTCTACCTATTCATATAAGAACAGCTCGGACCATTGAAACATTCAAGTCCTTGCTTAAGACCCATTACTATGCATTGGCTTTCAATTCAAGTTGAGCTTCGATATCTTGACCTTTTTCTACTGTTGGTTATTTTGTATTGTATATTGTGTATTGTTTGTGTATATTATCTCTTTGATTTATGGAGCTTGTTAAGCACTTTGGTCAACTATGGTTGTTTTTAAACGTGCTATATAAATAAAATTGAACTGAACTAAACTGAATATAATCAAAGTAGAGGGAGGCAGGCCAATACAGCCCGATCCTGCAGGGGAGAGTTCTAGCCCGACCAGGCTCCTCTCCTTAACCTGTCTGTAGTTTTAGACTGCTGGGGGACTTCCTTTGACACACTAAGCTTCTCTCTCCTCTCTCTTTCCATCTGTGTACATCCTTGTCCCAGAAATGCTTGTTACTAACTTAGCTCTGGGAAGCTTATTCCCCAGAGTCCTTATGTTTTTTTTCGCCCATCATGGTTGCAGCTGTCCCGGTGGTCCTGCTCCGCGCCCTGCTATGCCCTGTGCTCTGCAGTGCCCTGCTTCATCTTGCTGCGTCCTGCTATGCCCTGCCATGCTCTGCTGTGCCCTGCTACGCCCTGTAACGCCCTGCAGTGCCCTGCTATGCCATGAACTACTACAACTACTATTTCTGGTCATTGTTCCATTATCTTTATTGTGACTATTATCACCATTGTTCATCACACCCCCAACCGGCACCGTCAGACACCGCTTACCAAGAGCCTGGGTCTGTCCGAGGTTTCTCCCTAAAAGGAAGTTTTTCTCATCGCCGAGGTTTCTTCCTAAAAGGAGTTTTTCCTCGCCACTGTCGCACTAAATGCTTTCTCTTTGGGGAATTACTGAAATTGTTGGGTCTTTGTAAATTATAGAGTGTGGTCTAGACTTATCTATCTAGTCTCTATCTGTAAAGTGTGCTGAGATAGCTCTTGTCTAGCTTGTTATGATTTGATACTATAAATAAAATTGAATTGAATTGAATATGAGCATTGCTTTGTTTCTGAATAAAGAGGGCACAGGTTGTTCATCTTGCCAACTAGATAAATATAGTGGTTAATGATAGAGGTTGTTTTGTAAAATATGTATCTATATTCCATAATCCTCTCACTGAGTTCTGTTCTCTGGACTTTACATTTACTGACCTCAACTAATGTTCCTGCTGGTAATAAACGGTTTCTTTATTACTCTGCAACTAATTTTATTTATTTATTTAGGTCGCAGCCATAGCCCGTAGCCATAGGACCATAGCCCGTAGCCATAGGACCATAGCCCGTAGCCATAGGACCATAGCCCGTAGCCATAGGACCATAGGCCGCAGCCATAGGGCCATAGGTCGCAGCCATAGGTCACAGCCGATAACAATCCTCACCCCTTTGCCATGCCCACACTTTAAAAACCTTGACAGCAGAGCCAGCAGGAGACTGGTGAGTTGATATCCCTATCCTGTTGAGCAACTATTGCTAGTGCAGAGCTCATCCTCTGCATATATACAGTATACATAAAATGCAATAAATACACATAAGTTCATATCTCCATCCTTCAATAAAACATCTCCACACCCTCCATCTCTCAAATGTCCCCTCACAGGCCCCTCTCTTGTGAGCTCCTGTACACATGGTTTATTGTCAAAATGTTCCCCAGTCACTTATCTATCTAACTCCATGTTCTTCTCCCTTAAACGTAGGTGCCTTCTATTATTCTCTTTTCCCTCTCTTCACACCTTCCTTCCTTCTTTCTCCCCAGTTGCTTCCTTTCCTTTCGGTGAATCTCTCAACACAAGCTCAAGCATGGAGACACTTCACTTTGTTACACATATGTGTTATCTGTGCAGGCTTTCTACCTGACTTGTCTCCTTGCTGTCATTAGAGTGTGTGCAGCCCCATGTATAGATGCCCAGAGGGAATTCTAAGCATTTCATTCATTTATAGGGATTGATCCTCTAAATTATTGCTACAGGGCAGGGTCAGTGTCAAAACTGTTGTTGTATTTTAATAAATATCACATTTTGTACATAACCTTCCATGTTTTTACTGATTGAATTGTAAAATAGCCCCTTGAGGCTTTAATGCATTATCTTTCTCCGGTTCTTTGTACTTCCTCTCTCTTACATCTCCTTCCATCTCCTTCCATCTCTTTATGTTCTCAATGCTCTGGGTGAGCAGTCCCTGTTTCACACAGACACAGAAACCACAAACGACATTTCACCATTTGTGACCTATGTTGATTTCACTATGTTGGGAGAACCGGTAAAATAGCTAGGAATAAGTTAATTGTCTGCATGTGACAATGTGGTACTTCAATAACTTACTTCTGGGCTCTGAAAAAGGAGCGAAAAAGATCCGTCATATAGCTATCACTTATTTTAAAGGGGGAACAATATGGGATATGTAGGGTAAATCTTTGTCGCTGATTGGCTATTCCTTGAATGTTCCTCTTATACTTCACTGTACAATTAAGCTGACTGATACATGTGTTATTAGTGACTTTGCTACTCCTGAATTGGCTCTTTAGAGTTTTCTTAAGTGTAACTGTCAGACGTTTGATGAATATGGCCCTATAGACATTCACATGTCAGATGGTGCAGAAGCCCATACAGTATATCTACTGTGTAATTTCTGTGAAAGGTTGACACAAGTCACATTCAAAAAGCTTTGCAGTTAAGAACAACAGAATTTATGTCTTTATGTCTTGCTATGTTAACCTTAGAGTTATTACAGTAGCCTGTGTTCACCTTTCACATAAAAGCAAAGCAATATATATCGGCGTCAGGAAAAGCCATTTGGCAGCAAGGACACAAAGCAAAATCAGATAACCCGTGTTGACCCACTCAGGCCTATGGCAAACACAATTGTTTTTGCAGCAGCTCCTTCATCAGAAGAGTCGTGGTCCTCCTCTCCATCAGTAAATGGCCTACAAGCCCGTCAGGCTGTCGACCTAGACTTTCAGAAGCAGACTGCAGAGTATTTGTCTGGAGGGGATTATGCCAGGTAAATTGGGGATTTAGCATAATATGGGCCATGCCTGTTTTGGCTTCAGCAGGATATTGGGTCATGTAAACATTACCGTGGCAACCCAATCCAGTGTGGGAGGAGGTGATTAGGGAATTAAGGGGGAATGAGCTGTCTAATCCCTTTAATTTTACTCTCTCTGCCCCTCTCCTGCTTTCTCACTCACATTTCTTATTCTTCCTCCCCTGCTGTGCTTGTTTTCAACATTTTCTTATCTTTTTCTTCCTCTCGCCATTGTCTGAAACCCTCTCTCTCTCCATTTTGCCTTTAAAGGGGGAAGGACAGAGTAAGTAAACTCTGCAAAAAGTAAACTTCACCTTTGAATAAACTAAACTTTTTTTAATACCTAGTATTTTTTCAGTTAGTTACCATTTTAATGTTTTATTTGACAAGAAAATCACTGTGGTAATGACATTTGCATTGATATGATACATGATATGAAACAAATGAATAATGGCAATATTCTGACCTGTTGACGCAATTGCCTGTTAATTTGGCAGCTGTTTACTTTATAATGAATGTGATTCTCAATCTGAGTTACAAATGAAAGAACTGAGATAATGTTTTTTTTTGTTTTGACTGAAAACTGTTAATGTTAATGCTGACATATAAAACTATAACGCTTACGTTGTTGCAATTGCATGTTCTTGAAATAAAGACGTTTTATCATAACATAAAGAATATCATTATCGCAGATATACCCTAAAATATTGTGATATTATTTTAGGGCCATATAGGCCACCCCTAATTTGCATACAGTAAAGCACCATATGAATTGTATTTAGTGATTGTAGTTTATTGCTTAACTGCAACACATGTCCTCAGGATACTTTTAAAGAAATAATAATAATAATAATAATAATAATAATAATAAACTTTATTTGTGTAGCACCTTTCATAACATTAAATGCAGCTCAAAATGCAAGAGTACATATACAAGAATATATATTATAGGTATTAAACACAGGTATTAAAAACAGGAGACATTATAATAATGTTTAATAGATAACATATACAATGTATACAAATGTATTTAATGTATAAAATAATAAATAAATATTCTAAATGATCATTCTTTTGTGTATTTGTGTGCAGGATAAACATCGACAATCAGAGAGCCAATGAGAGGGAGAGAAAGACAGAAGAGAGTGTACCCCACACACACACACACACACACACAAACAAACACACACACACACACACACACAAACAAACACACACACACACACACACACACACACACACACACACACCCTGATACACAAGGAATACAGGTGAAAAATGTCACTTTTGGGTAAGATACTTCACTGACATCCTGACATCAGCGATCTCCCTCAGGCCCTCTGCATACATACGTGCATAACACATACACACAACATACACACTGCCTCAGACACTTTGCAAAGCATTTCATTCCTGCGCTGTAACTTTTGGCCTTTTTCTATTTTTATTTTATTCTGTTTTTACAACTGTTATATCCATTATGGACCTCAGTAGCAGAAACTGCTTGGAACTCCTTAGAGACTCATTGTCTAAACCTTTTGTGCCATTGTTTAGGGCCACAGGAAGAATTTTTCTTTTCTATTTTTTAATTAACCGTCAGCAGAATTTGGCAGCACTGCCACGTCTTTGCTTTAGTCATTTTTTCAAAACATTGGTTCGCGTGGTGTACTTTATGTAACAATGACATTTTTTATATATAGAAAATTATATATATAGAGAGGCCACCATTCTAAAATCAGTAAGGTTTGACTTCTTGGTAAGAGCTGCAGCTTTTTAAGCTTACCTGTAAACAAATCCAGTCTTTTGTTTCTGATCATTGATTAAGTGCATCGTGGTAATATTTAATCTCGCACTGTGTTGATGATCAATGATTGATCGATGGTAGGCTACTAAAGCTAAAGTTACATTGGCAAAAATTTGGTTGGGAGACATGTCTTATTTTGTGACATAATTGATGCCACAACAGGAGGCCCACTGGAAGATGAACTATTGTTGCAATTGCAGGTTTTTTGCAGGTGCACATGCTTGTTCAAATCACATATTTGATTATATTTGACTTTTGATAAGTCGTGATTAGTCTTTGTCCTTCAATAACGTTACACACAAAAAAGTAAAGAATGATCATGATTTGGTTTAAACAAAAAAAGTCAAGAGAAAGACATCAACACTTAAGGCCTGGATGCCAGGACTCTCAGAGTGACTGCAAGTCTCTCTTGTAAACTTACTGGGTTAAGACGAGTTCTTTTATGGTGAATGAAAGGCTTGATCCCACCAAGTAGGTCATCGAATCAAATCAAAACATTGACGCCAATGCTGCTGCCAGTTCTGCCGTTGTTTACCTTTTTCTTCTTCTTCTAGTCCGTAGAAATAGCAAAGTCGGTAGCCTTTCCTCATTAGTGCCACCTCTGTTCAGGAGAAGACTGCAACTAGTGTTGCGACCTCCACGCGCGAGTATAAACATGACGTCACATTTGCGCACGACAGGTCGGCTGCGGCGAGTATACCGGTCGCATTAGCGGGCATGTTTAGATTTTACATACAGACAACGTTGACATTTAATTGGACCGAGTGACAGTACGGCAAGGTGTCCCATCACAAATATCAAGCATGTGCTTGATATGGCTGCATGCATAACTTTATGCATGAATTCATTCATGTAATACTTCAGGAACTATGATTATTGTACACAAATTAACAGTATTTCATGTTAATGCATAACAATACATTAATTAACGCAACAACTAAGGTACTTCAATCATTATGATTTCTGAGCTATTGATGATATTCATGTCATTCTGCAGTTAAAGGGACAGGCTAGAAACTGACCAATAACAGTGCTATACAAGTATTTTGTTGAATTCCAAATGTTGTAATTATGAAAATGTATGTAACCTTGCCATAAAGTGCTAACAAATGAGATATAATATCATGCCATATTTAATTACTGGGGATTCACTTTCTCGGGGTGATTAAGTGTCACATCACCTGGAAGTAGGCAGATGTTTGGTCATGACCTCACAGTCACTCTTCATGGATTTCAAAGTGGTGCAGACAATGGCGAGAAAATGCCATTCATTTTTGGCCAGGATGTCACTTCATGAATGAACCTTTGGTGTGAATGAGCTGCTTCTAACCCTTATTTATTCCTGCTAGATGAATTCCTATTTCATTATCTCTTCTTGAAAATGCATGCAGCCAATTGATTTATTCATGCCAATAAATCATGCTGGACTGAGGCTGACACTGAAAGAGTGCCGGACAGCTCTCCCATAAATCTACAGGAAAAGAGGTCATGAAGCTATAGGAAGGACACTCTTCTCACAATCTTAGTCTTTGTTTCATCACTCTTTTTTACTCCACATTCTTCCCGTTGTTAATCACCATGCAGCATTTCCTATTTCCTCCATGGTTACTCTAAAGCAGGGGTCTTCAACGTTTTTTAAGCCAAGGACCCCTCACCTGAAAGTGAGACGGAGCGTATATTGCAAATATGAAGTTTCATATTAAACTGGGCCTACAATAATGTGTAGGGCAGCCTAAACCCTGTATACATACATACCTTTTTTGCATAGAATACTAAGCAATTAAAATACCCTACTAGTTGTTGGCATGATTTTATAAATAATGTTTTAATGTTCAAAATACATGTGGCACAGTGAATCCTTAGGATGCACTGTATCTATGGATGGCTACCTTAGTGACTACCTTACCTATAGGCCAGTAAGCCTATCATCAGTGGGAATTTATATTTGCTAATATGTTGGATTCATGTTAAGACTTTTACATTTTTGAAAAAAACTTTCAAGAAATCTGAACCATCAGAATGTGTGCTCTCTAGCGCCGTCTACCTGCCGTAAATCAT
Source organism: Sander lucioperca (assembly GCF_008315115.2). NCBI lineage: Eukaryota > Metazoa > Chordata > Actinopteri > Perciformes > Percidae > Sander > Sander lucioperca. The sequence continues at coordinate 4,989,233 of NC_050190.1, read as the reverse complement.
TTTGTGACTTCGCGAGAAAAACCGGACCCGGGCAAAGGCTTTACTAAAAACTATATAAAAATAGTGTACTTTTCACTGTTTGTCTTATTTTCAGTTACAGGTCATTTATGATCATCAGATGAAAAGTTCCACAGTTTCAGAAACATTCAAAAGTTACATATAGTTACTTTAATTTAAGTGCAACTGGTGCAGCAATTGTAAGAAATGTACTTAAATCACGGTATATAAACCTATGAAAATGTATAAAATCATAAGCACTGTAATCAAGACGTCAACCCCATTGGCAATGTTCAAATAGAAATACTAAGACCAGTTCATGAGCAACGTGGCCAGGCTCTTCAACCTGTTCAAACCAGCCTGATTTGACCTCAGCAATAGGAGCATGATTGCACTGGCTGTTTTGTCAGCAGAATATAGGTAGAAAGTTAAGTCTTTAGAGGGTTAATACACTGGCTTGCTGACACAGTGCAGTTTCTATCCTTTGGTGTGGGCTCGGTCCCGCAATCCAGAAAGTGTTATGACAGGATGTTGAGGATGTTTGAAGCCACCAGCAAATCAGTCTTTTCATATGTCCATTGCTGTTGAAATCAGTAGGGGGGTTTAGAAAACAGAAAGCAATGCTGACATGTTATTATTGTTGATTATTATTATTAGGTGCTTTCCGATCGGATAGTACTTGTACTTTTTAGAGGAAAAGTACACTTCTAAGCAGTTCTAAGAACTACTCTCCCCCAAAATCTTTTTTTCCGTTTGCATTCCCACTGGCCAAGTGGCCATAGGGACTGGTAGGAGGGGTAAGGTAAGGGAGTGACGCAAGCACGGCAACGGTCTTTATAGCATCGTCACTAGACCTTAGCTCCAATTTCAATTTAATGCATTTTTGTGAACATTAGGGGTCTCCTTAGGAGGAGCTGCTAGCTAGGCTATGTGTCCCATTTAATCCTATGGGAAAGATCGTTGCTACACTTTCGGCATAATTTTCGCATATTTACAGTATGAATTTCGTCATGCCACTTATAGAACATCTACCCCAAGGTCTTATAAAGCTAACTATGGTGTCTGATTTCAATTTAATGCTTTTTTGTGAACATTAGGGGTTTCGTTTCAGAGGTCTAAGAGGAGGCTAGCTAGCTCTCATTGATAGAGCTCCATCCAGCCGCAGGCTCTATCAATGAGACTCGTGGACAAGAGGCGTTTATTTCCCTGATCATTTGTTTAAATAACTCAACACACATATCCATTATAAGATTAACTGGAACCTGCAATAAGAGATTGCGGGCGTAACAAGCTCGCTGACCGCGCTCTCACTCACACACAGCGGCCATTTAGCAGGAAGAGAGGAGCTGCAGGCCCTGGAGCTCTGTCAGGGCAGCGGCGTTTGGTAGTCCATTAACCCAAAAAATGGTGACTTTGCGCGGGTATGGAGTGCCGTGGGCTGCCAGCCGTGACGGAGCTCCATCTACCTCCCAGCATGCCGGGGTCTGTGAAGGAATGCGGGCCGGGCGGCGAGGCAGCAACACAGGCAGCACCGGCCGCTGAACTCCCGACATACAGTCGGACAAAATTTGCAATTAGCCATCAATTTTCGGAAAACGGCCCATTTTTGACCTCTATGTAGTTGATTTCTCGCCTAAAATGTTGTCAGAAGTGAATTTAAAGGAGAATTCCGGTCGATTCTAACCCGTAGCTCTGTTGTTTGTAAATTAGGAGTACTGTCAGTAGCGAGAAAAATGAAACCAATCGGTGCTGCCTACACCAAGTTATCCTCCTGCTAGCGTTAGCACCCAACAGGCTTAAACAGGGCTTAAACAGGGCAAGTTTTAAACGTGTTTTTAGCCTCTAAACATGCTCGAAATGCCATTACAAGTGCTTAGCCATGTGCAGTTATTCCTTCCAAGGGAACACAGCGAATTTGACTGCAGTAGATGTGACAGAAAGCCATAAAGGTTGTGTTAATCCATTCCTCTGTTTATTTCCTGGTTTATGGTGAAGCCCACACTAGTCGAATGCCGATCTCATACAATCCAATATTCCAAAATGTATTTTTTCCACAAAAAAACGATTTGCCGAGGTTCTTTCCATAGTAACGCGTATGTATCAACAAGCTGTAACCTGACACCACAGTGGAGTGAGCAGAGCTGCAGTTCAAGAGTTCAACAGCTAGGTAACCTAGCAACGGCAGCAGGGGGAGGAGCTCACAGAGCTGACAGACGGAGCTTGGAGTTAGATCAGGACTAATATGAGAAAATGGTTCCAGTTTGTGCCTTTCCAAATTGCGGCAACCAAATGAAGAGATATTTGAGCTTGAGCTTTCACCGTCTACCCCGCCGCAACCGGGAGATTTTACAGTTGTGGCTGGTTGCACATGATGCGGGTACATGACGCTCGTGTGGATACTGTATCGCAATGACCACCGAGGAAGAAAGCCTGTGCTGTGAGGAATAGGATCTCATCCAGCCTGGTCTGGACGGGTCCCCAGATAACGGACATTGTTTCGCCCATACACAGAGGTTTCCCCATCTGATCTATAAGGATGTTCTGGAAGCGTTTTTTTTGTCCTGAAAGTAAATTGGAAGAAGGAGCCTAAAGCGGACGGACCTGATGGCCAGCTGTCTAATGAGTGAGTACAACAGGCTGTCATGACTCTGTCCTAGCTTAGGTACATGTACATTGTTGTAAATACACATTCAAAACACTAATCGAAACACACCTCTTCAGATTAGCTTCCCACATACAATAATCTTACATTTCTCACCTGATAGTTACTGTTTTTATTGTTTTTAATTGCTTCTAAATATGCTTGTTGTATGTGTTGGTTTTATTGCTTATCTGTTTTTAATGTGCTATATGTGCTGGTTTTTACTGTAAAGTATCTTTGAGTACGATGAAAAGCCCTCTATAAATGAAATGTATTATTATTTATTATAAGTAAATGCATCACTTCTTTAGTGAAATAACCAAAGCTCGCCCTTCCTCCCCCCCAGCCAATGCAGACTCGTGGCCTACCGGGTGATTCTGGAGTGGGTTCTGAGAGGAGAGCGCCATGGCCGTGGCACCAGAAGAACTTTGCCTAGCTGTGTTATAGCAGTGATCAGACAAGAGTACCCCTCCCCCACTGGAAGTTACACGGGATTCAAAGAGGCAGAGGACATTTTCTGAGTCTAGTAATATGATTTCTAGTAATACTTGGTATTGCCATTACTAGGAATAAACAAAGCAATTGCACAGTTCTATTAGGAAAAAGTGTTGTACAAGTAAAGTAAATTGTAAGAATAAATAAATTGTAAGAATAAGTACATTGTACAGTTCTATAATATATTGCTGCACCTGTAATATAATATATTGCTGCATCAGTGGTTTTATAATATAACAGTACACATTACATTTGTGCTTTTGTGTCTTTACTTCAACAACAAAAAGGAAATTACAATATCACAATCTAGACACAATCAATGTAAAGTATGTACAGTGCAGTGTGTGGTTTTATACATAATCATGCTTTGCCGCAATTTGGAAAGGCACAAACTGGAACCATTTTCTCATATTAGTCCTGATCTAACTCCAAGCTCCGTCTGTCAGCTCTGTGAGCTCCTCCCCCTGCTGCCGTTGCTAGGTTACCTAGCTGTTGAACTCTTGAACTGCAGCTCTGCTCGCTCCACTGTGGTGTCAGGTTACAGCTTGTTGATACATACGCATTACTATGGAAAGAACCTCGGCAAATCGTTTTTTTGTGGAAAAAATACATTTTGGAATATTGGATTGTATGAGATCGGCATTCGACTAGTATGGGCTTCACCATAAACCAGGAAATAAACAGAGGTATGGATTAACACAACTTTTATGGCTTTCTGTCACATCTACTGCAGTCAAATTCGCTGTGTTCCCTTGGAAGGAATAACTGCACATGGCTAAGCACTTGTAATGGCATTTCGAGCATGTTTAGAGGCTAAAAACACGTTTAAAACTTGCCCTGTTTAAGCCCTGTTTAAGCCTGTTGGGTGCTAACGCTAGCAGGAGGATAACTCGGTGTAGGCAGCACTGATTGGTTTCGTTTTTCTCGCTACTGACAGTACTCCTAATTTACAAACAACAGAGCTACGGGTTGGAATCGACCGGAATTCTCCTTTAATGATGAATAAGATGGTGAAAATTGTTAAAAATGTGCAAGTTCCGAGTTGGCAGTGGGCGTGACTTATAAGTTCGACCAATCAAGTACACCTAGGAAAAGGGAAAAGGGAAAAGGGAAAAGACCCTGCTCTGAAGTAGGAGCTAAAAAAGTACGCTACTGAGGCCAGAGGAACTTAAAAATCCCCAAATTTTTCCTGTCGGACCACGACGAAAAAAGTGTTCTAGGAACGTTTAGTTCTAAGAACTGCAAAAATCCCTCCGGTCGGAAAGCCCCTATTATTGTTGAGTTCTTGTAGTTCTTTTTTACTTTCATTATCACTCCAATACAACTCTGCAACTATTTATTCTTTAACTCAGGCTGAAGCTGCTGTTTTTATTTGTGTTAATTGTTGTGTGGTTTGTGTTGTATATTCTTCATGTGATGTCTTCCTGCTGCATACAAATTGCCCTTTTGGGACAAAGAATAAACTGAACTGAACTTGGTATAAGCCTAATTGTATATCTAAAATAATAATGATTACTTTATGAGATCTGTTAGGCACACCGTTTGTACTGGAAGTTGTTGAGCCTCAAGGTGTTGTGGGTCTAAAACATCCAAACATCTGTGATGGGAGGTCTCCACTTGACAACCCCAGTTATTCACATATTCCCTGTAACATTTAGGTGGCTGGTGAATAATGCTGTCTTCTTGAAGGTCCAGTAGATTTATGGCAGCATTGCGTTGTGTACTGTATAGTCACACATTGTGGGGAATCTCATCAATCTCCTACCATCTAAATTGAGCTTGTATGATTTCTTACCTTGGTTTAAGGTACACAGGGTTGCAACATCACATCCTGTATATTGATGAATAACAAAACATTCAGCGGACATGCTGCCATTTATCATTTTTCATGCAAAACCTCATTCAGTACCTTCGGGTGTTACACAGATATAGTGGTGTAAAGTCCTAAAGCTCCTCTTCTTCTAACAGCACCAGCTTTGATCAAGCAACATCAATACACGGATATTTACTAAATCATTGCTAGTCCTCATAGTGAATATTACTCCACAGTTTTTCTAAAACTAGGCTTCACAGATATTCCTGTAGTAAGCACTCCAGTCTTGCCAGCTTTGAAGATACTTTCTAACACATTTAATGAAATGTTTAGCCTTTAAAAAAACATTCTCATTAAAGAAAAACAGAACTCTGAGCCACTATTAGATTCTAAAAGTCAGCGGTTGTCAAACAAAATCCACGGCTGTCAGCTAGAAATGAGAGGCCTGCATTAGTTTACTTCTGTGTCCAACTGAAGAGCCATTGTTTTATAAATCGAGTGGTCAATTTGCCACTGTTGTCACTGTAATGCATGTATAAAATATCGGTCCTATCACCTTCGGTCTGTTTCCATTCCCATACCCGTCACACAGGCAGCGATGTAATCGCCTCGCAGCTGAGAGCAGTTTCAGGTTTTATTGACAGGTAGATTGATTAGCAAGAAGCCGCTCACTGTAGACCCATTTTACGTAACGTGATAGAAATCGAGGTACAGAGTAGGGATGGGATACTAATGAGTGACAGAGCAGGAGAGTGTTACCAGCACTGGCCTACTACATCACTCATCGTCAAGAAAGACAGAGAGAGAGAGAGTGTGTGTGTGTGTGTGTGTGTGTGTGTGTGTGTGTGTGTGTGTGTGTGTGTGTGTGTGTGTGTGTGAGGGAGAGGGTAGAAAAATTGGGGATGGCGAGAACTACAAACAATGATATACTATCTATCATAACTATGTGATGCTGGTCATTAGAGATGGAGCGAGAGGGTAGGGATAGTCCCAGACAGGAAGACAAGTGGAGAAAGTGAGGTGAACGTCAAAGTAGTCTCTAATTAGTTGGCATTTCTAATTAGTTGGAGGGGGGATCTTTCCCTCTCTTGTGGACATTGGTTGCCTGCTGCTGCTTTGTGTTCTTCCAGGTGTGCTTCCTTCCTTATTCGTAATATACAGTATCTCCATATGCCCCTGATCCAAGGACAAGCTCCTCATATACTCCACCCTGCTGAGCACGATATGGGGCTGTCAGCTGACCTTCATCAAACAAGTGCATGACCCCAGAATGAAGACATGGGGAAGGATGGATCACTACTACATCTCTTCCAAGAACTGCTCAGGCAGAAAGTCCCTGTCCATTAAGGTAAGACCACTAAACAGCTTCCTTCCAGAAATATATCGCCCTACTTAGCCCAGATCATAGAAAACTCCACCATTTTACGGATTACCAATATACTCCAACTCCCAAAGAATTTACAGCTTTTTTGTTGACATATGCAGTACTCCCCCCCCCCCCAAAAAAAGTGTTTTATAAGTAAAATCAGTCCCCCTTTAAGCAAAACTAGAGTAGAGCAGATATCTGCAATGATGGTAATAATCGCAACACTGAACTACATAATTTAAAAGAACAAAATTACACAGTGAAAAAAAGTACCGTGATCTAAGGAGACAGGGAATCATTTGTTTGTGCCAGCTGGATGAGCTAATGGAGGCATGTATTAGAATGTTTACCTGATGTGAAAGTGTGTAGTTAACTCATAGTGCTGTGCAGTGATTTGTGTAGTCTATGGGTTGTTTGTGTCAGTATTGATTGTTGCAGTTCATTAGCAATCATTCTCAGACAGCATGCAGGTAACAACATGCACACACACACACACACACACACACACACACACACACACACACACACACACACACACACACACACACACACACACACACACACACACCATATTTTTTAGAAGGAGAAGATTAATAGCAAACTATCAAAGTAGGTTTAGAAATTGAGATCAGAAAAGCACAGATTACTAAAAAGTCAATAGCAGTATTTTCATGTTGAAAAAGCTCATGATATATTTAGGAAGGAGGGACTTCTGATGAAAATAAAGATGATGGGTGTAGAAGGGAGATAGATCTTGTCAAGTAATTACTGGAAACTATATACAAGCATATATATATATATATATATATATATATATATATATATATATATATATATATATATATATGCTGGCTCTGCATTGGCTAGATGATAAACCAGGAAACCCTTTAACCTTCACCGATTCTGTTTTAGTCTTCAAGAGCCTGAAATCCTTCAATCCCAGCCGTCAAGATATTTTATTTGAAGTGATACAACTACATTCCAGACTTATTCAACAAGGTATGTCAATTCTGTTTATGTGGGTTCCTGCACATGTAGGTCTAAAAGAGAATCCCATTAAGCAAACCAGATATCAAGGTAATAGTTTGGAGTAAAGCAGCAGTAGAATAGTAGCAAGATCAGTGGAACACTGAAATAAGAAAAGTTTTCTGTACAACTTAAATAAGTCGATTAGAAGAATAGGTAGGTCATAAAAAATTGTGGTCATTCCACTTGAAATGGCACACTTAAGATCAAAGGAGATAACTGGTTTATGTGAACATTGTCAAGGTGAGTCTGTTGTGCATGTAATCATGGAGTGTAATAAAAAAAATTAAGTATGCAAGTATGCAAAAAGACCACAGGATGGCTGGAATTCATACTATTAATATGAAAACATGAATGAACCTGTCAAGTGGACGAAGCAGTAGATGTTCTTGGAATTGATTGACGAAACAGGATTAATGGGTTGGATTTAATCTCAGAATCCACACTCGGAAGCATAAGGTGGTAGTAATGCACCTGATACGCTGGTTGCAAACCGCCATTAAAACCCAAAAAGAAGAAGACCCTGCTATTCCTCATCTGTCCACCACTCGCCCCCCTTGACTTTGTTGCCCCCGTCAGTCACCTGACCCCATTTCTCCCTGCACACCTGTGCCTCATTGCCTCAATTAGCCCATGTATATAAATACCTAAATAAGCATCTTCTGCTTGTTTGCCAGATATAAATGTTGCTTATTTTCTTTGGGTTAATGTCCCTGAGTCCCTGGTGTGAACCTACTACCTATGTTTTGAACTTTCTTTCCAGTCTGTGGCCTGCTTCCTTCCCCCAGCCCTGCAGGGTTTGTTTGCCTGTTTGGACTGCCTTCAATTTGCCAAACTGTAAGACTGTTCATTTAACCAGAGTAAATTGGCTGTAATTCAACCTGCTCTGCCTATGTTAATTTGCATTTAGGTCCTCTTTGTTATTTCAAGTCAGGCTTTTAAAAATTGTAAAAGGCAGTTTTATGTAAAAAACAAAAAACTTGTCATGCAGTTTTATAGGACTTTAAAAGGCAATTTTAAATGCATTTAAAAGAAGTTTTAATGTGACTAAGGTTACCAGTTGTATTGTACTGTAACTCTGTTCTGTCTCTGAAACTAAATGTGTCAGGGTCTGCAACGGGTCTTCAGTTGGGTCCAAGATGTAATAAGACTACTTAAGATTATTGCAGTCAAGTGTACGAACTGTTACAGTGCATGTCCATCAAAGAACTTTAAGTACTGGTAAAGCAAAAATAAATGTGTTCTGAGTCTGTCACACCACAGGAAAATGTACTTTAAATTTTGACTAAGCTGTTCTGAGCTAACTTTAAAACTGCGAAGTGTTAAAATAAACTGAAGTATTTATCCGTTCAACGTTCCCAGGTTCATTGGTATGCATGCAAGAACTTGGACTTACTGAAATATTAACACCTTCTTGTTTTTGTGTAAAAGGCTTTTGGCTGCAATGCCATTGATAAGTGTTTCAGAAATGCTGACGAGAAGTCACTTTTCAAGACTCATCAAATTTGTGGTAAAGGGAACAAAAGCTGAAGCTTCTGATCCACTGAATAGTGTTTTCCACATAAATGGTGTATTGACTCCATTTTATGTCTCAGGGGAGCCAGTTGCAACACTCTGACTGCTGTAAGGGTGATAAACTGGGTTCCAGGTGAGCTCTTGGGACCTCTTTGGTTATGAAAAGGGAAATCCACGCCAAAGCAGAACTGCACTAATGTTGGTTTCCTTTCTTTAACCTTGATTTAACCAGTCCCGGCGAGATTAGCACTCTTTTGCTAGAGAGTTCTGGATAAACGTTTCATGGCTGCATGCAAACGTTTCATGGATGCAAGAGTTAAAGGCCAACAGTTTTACAGAGTATCACACAGGAGTTGAGCGAATAGAAGACCTTTTTTAAAAGCAAAATGCAACGGAAGTCATCACACACCTTTTTTAAAGAAATTGTGAAAAGGATGTGAATATTTGTAGGTGGATCTTATCTGTATCAAAGCACACTGTGTGCTGAGGTTTATACTTTGATACTCTGTGGCTGTAGGGGGTGAAGTTGGGTTTTAAACTAGACCTCAAGGAAACTAAAGACTCCATTTTGGTGAAGGAACAAAGCAGCTCAGGGGAGTTAACTGAAAAATGCTGACTTCTAAAAGGGCTTTATCAGGGAGGAAAGTGTGGAGTTATTACTAGCTTTGCTGTCATAGCATTATCACCACCCATCCCACCACCATGATGTACCATAATGTAGGCTGACAAGTCATGTAAAATAGATTGAAGCCTAAATTTGCTAACACTACAAATTTACGGGCTACAGGTATATGTTACGAAGGCTGTACTATTTTTAATTCAAGAATAGACCTTCCTCACAGTGAACATTTTGATTTAAGGAAAACCACAGGTGTAACTTGATAACAATTAAGGTCGCTCCTTATGTGTCCTAGTACTAGCACAATGCCAGGGTCCTGGAACTGAACATCTAAATCACCTCTAAATAATCACGTCATGTCAAAATGTCAGACTTTGTCTTCGACAACTCAAAATGTATGAAAAGGCTGTCTGAATTGTCTAGAAGTTTCTGTTTTAAGAACTTAGGGCTTTGCTCAAGTAATTGATGGTAGCTTTGTATTCAGAGAGCAGCTTATTAGTTTGCTACCTGATGTTGTATTCCTAGCTAATCATCACATTCTGTTAGCATGTTATGAGCAGCTAGCTAAAGTAGCTAACATGTTAGCTTTAAACTAGCTAGTAAACAAAGTAAAAAGCTGCTTTGTGTTTATGTAAAGTGACTCTTGTTAAGCTACTGTGATATTTAAAGTAAAAGCGTTAGCTAAAAACAGTGTTTGTCAAAGTTATAGAAACAGAGGAAATGAGACCATTTAGGTTTACTTGTGAAATGAATAAATGTATAACCATATAATACTTGTGTTTTCTAGCTTGGTTATAAAATATTTATCCATTTTCACACAGCCATCTCTCAAATGGAAGTCTCTACTCTGAGATTCGTGACCCAGCTGCAAGACCTTCAGTCGTCTGTCAACCTCTGAGCAGCTTCATGAAAGAATGCAGGTGAATGAGTTCATTTTTTCCTTTTCTTTACAGCTCGTATCACTGTTGTAGCAATGAAGTGTAAATCCACCAATGTGCTGTATTTGCCTCAGGGAGAAACTGCCAATGTTTTGTTTTTTTTCATCCTTTGAACTCTGATGGCCCCTTGCATGAACAGCATACACAATCATGGCCTATGTCTAAAATGATGGACTATTTTAGTCTCTCTTGTACCTCTTTCCTTGCATTCCCTTTGTTTTCCTTAGTAGTTACGGTTGGCTTACTATTTCTCTACTATTGCTCTAATGTCACCAGTCTCTCAAATTTTACTTTCTAAGAGCTACAGCCCTTCTCTTGTTTCTCCATTCTCTGACCCATTATTATTATTTTTTTTTCTTTCTTTCTGTTCCTGCTATGGGAGAAGTATGACCAAATTGTCATGGCTGGACAACCAATTTCCTCATATTTACCTTCTAGTGCACACAGGCACTCCTCGTTGATTAAAGCCAGATATTGTGTGTGCGTGTGTGTGTGTGTGCGCACGCGCCTGCCTGCCTGTTTGACAGCTCATATTATTGGCTGTGAATGAATGCAATTCGGAAACAATTTGTGCAGCTGTGTGCGTGAGTTGGTGTTTGTGTCAAGGTGTGACTCTTTGTCAGGTGTGTGTGTTGGCCTGGTTTGTGTGTTTTTTGACAAATTGTAAATGCATTGCATGAGTTCTGTGCAGTTTGAAGTGTGGGCCTGGTTTGTGTGTTTTTTGACAGGTACTACATTATTGGCTGTGAATAAAAGTTGGACAATGATTTGTGTGTGTGTGCAGGAGAAGAGAAACCATTTGCAGTTAAATATTCACAGTAAAGGATGAGGTCATTATTTTTTACGTTGCATCTTGTTTGGCTGAAAGATCCTTAAAAAAATAATTGTACATAGCGGTTATGTAGCCTAATCTTAAAGCAACAGTAAACTAAAACTTGTGATTTAAAAACTAAACAAACTAAATGGGTATTTGTGTATATCTTGCCTTCAGCTCCCAGAAATGTAAATATATTGGTTAATTGCTCCCCACATTATCTTAATTTCCTGGTTTAAACATCAGGTTTCAGTTTCAGAGTTTAATCAGAAGCATAAAAAGCTTCAAATATGAAAAACTGCTGTACCCTGGGCGTCGTCTTTGATGTATGATTGAAAAGTCATTAGTCCGAATAACCTGTTAGAAGAGGTTTGTCAAAGAAGTAGAGAGTCCAGATCAAGACAATACTGTTGAACGTTTGCTCTGTGCGCTCCACTTCCCATCACTCTGGTCGTGTGCTAGCTGCTGACTGCTCTTGTACAGGGATGATAAAGGGGTAATGCATCAGCTCTATATGGCAACCTTTGCGTGTGTGTTGAGAAAACTGGTCATATAATTGAAATAAATGGTTGCTCTTGACAGGTGAGATGCTAACCCTGTGGGTGAAAGGCTTTTGGCCCTTTGGCACTAGTGTGACACAATGAAGACAGAGCATTTAGCATTTCTGTTGGCCCCTTTGGCCTAGCATTGAAATTTCACACTCCCACACTTATCTGTGGCCCTCAGCACATACGGTGGTTGGGGCAGAGTCATCAGTCATGTCCCTGGTGATCAGAGCTCTTTATGAAGATGGATACCAGTGGATTTACCGTCTTTACACAGCTGCTTTCTATTTTTGTGTCAATTTCTGAAAGAAGGCAGTGCAATGAGCATTTCTTTCACTTTCTTTACACATATACGTATACATGCGTATATTTATGAATGTACTGTGTAGTTTTAGCTCAGTGTGCATGGCTTTTCAACAGGATCTTATGATGACCAGTGTTCACTAGTAATGTCCAAATGAAGCTTTATGAACCATTAGTTGTTGACCCAACTAGATGGCGCTCTTGGTTTAAAGAACGAGGCTCAAGGAATGGCAATTCAGTGTGCTTTCAACCCTTTGAACAGAGAGCGCGATCTACTAAGCTCAGAAAATGAGGAAAAAACTTTGTAAAGTTACATTTGGACATCACTAGTGTTAACCCAACATAACAATTTTTGTTAATATAAGTACGTTTGTTACGTAAATTAAGGTACTACGTTAAGTAAGTGATGCCTTACGTAAACAAGTCAACATTAACTTTTGGTTCAACATAGGACACAAACATTGGTCACCTGGTGAAAGTCGTTTGTTTGACACATCTATCCACCGCGACTTTCTCCCTACGTGGACTTTCTCTGACTTTGATTAGATTAGATGCATTTGTGATGCAAAATACGAAACGTAATTAAGAATGCAGTTTTGTTGTGTGGGAATGTAATTTTTAGGAGACAGGGCTGGCTGAAGGTTAATTTACTAAAACACTTAATTTCAAGACTTCTATTTGAAAAAATTGCTAATTGTACCTTTTGAGGAGAAGATGAATGCCAGGCTCATCATGCTCTAGCACAAAATTGTAAAAGGATCCACTCTGACTTCAGTCATTTTAGTAACAACAAATATAAGTAAACTATAAGTTAACTATATTATAAACTCAAGTATCAAACATTTTTTTTAATCAAATAATTATGTTGGGTTTCAATTGTGGGTTTGACACAAGGCAGCCTGTTCTCATTCCCAGGGCGTAAAATACAGATTTAAAAAAAAAAAATATATATATTTTTATTTTTTTAACAGCCCTCACTGTTTCATACCGACATAATGCACCCTTGAGCATCTGTATGAAACACAATGGGCTTTCAACTGTAGCAAGTGCTCCAAAAATAAGAGCGACAAAGTCCAGTTAGGTAGAAGGTCAGGGTGGTGGGTGGGACTTGCACCCAGGAGACCGTTTATGTCCTGTAAGTCTCTTTTAGTTTCATTAACAACACTTACTTTAACCCCACCCACGATCTTTTCCTAACCCTAACCAGTGTGTTTGTTTGAATTCATGTTAAGCATGTGCTCCCCGTGTTTTAAACAGCGACCATAGTGGAGCGGCAGGGCTACCCAGTGCGTTGACAAGTCAGTATGTGACCAGTTAGGATGAGAACGTTTTGGACAGAGACTTTTGGAGGATTATCATCTTTCTCTCCAGTGACGGATTGCACATACACACACATACTTGGACATGGAAACACACACACACACACACACACACACACACACACACACACACACGTCTTCCTTGTCGCCTGTTGTGTGTGAATTGATGTTCCGTATAAGATAAAATGGGCTCCTCGGGGTAGAAATAGCTTCACTTAATTTCTCTCTGTCCCCCCTGTGTGATGTGAGAGAACAAGTGTGTGTGTGTGTAAAAGAGTGTCTACGTGTTGGAGCTATGGATGAAATCCATCAGCTGGATATCAGCTCAGTGATTTTCCTCCTGTCTTCTTTTTTACTGTCTAATCCACCACATCTTCCTTCTCTTTATTTCCTTTTTTTTGTTTTCTTTCATTACATCCTCCCTCCACACTTCATCATCTTGTCATCCCTCTCTCCAACTTATTCTCCTCGTCCTTCTCTCCTTTTTCAAATGGTTCACCTCCCCTTCTCTCCATGCAGGCCCTCCTCCTCCTCCTTTACTCGAGTTATCTTTTTTTAAATCCCCTTATCTGCCCCCTTTTTCATCCTCTTCTCATCTCTGCCCACCGAAGCTGCTCAAACACCATGTGGCCATTTCTTCTTCACTTCCTGATAATCCAGTCCTCTCCTTCTCTGCTCGGCCCTCTTCTTCATCATCCTCGTTGCTTCGTCTTTTTCTCTATCTCATCTTTTTCACATCAGCCTCTATGTCTTTTCTTACTTACCTTTTTAAAGCTAATAATCTGCAGCATTGCCATGAAGATATCTGTCGTCTTCCCTTATCATTTCTCTTTTTTTGCTGCCGGCTTCCAGTTAAATCTTTTCATACCATTAGCTACCAGCTTTCTCACATTTCCTCATTTCACCTACATTTACCCTCAATCTATCACATCTCTCCATCCATCTTCCTCTCCTCTTTAGCCACTTCTCCACCTGCTGCTAACATATATTTTGTAAAGTATAATATGACTGATCTAGATCTCATTTACACTTGACATTAACGCTACACTAGGCTCCATATGTATGTTCAAATATGGCTGTCTTATCAGTGTAAATCACAAAGTGGAGCTACAATACGTGAAATGACCACGACCTGAAATAGATTGGCATAAATTGTAATATACTCAAGTTTAACCTACACAAACACCCGATCACATTCAAGCAGTAGCTATGGCGGTGACGACAGCAATGATTTGGGCCTGTTACAACCAATTGATCAATCTTTGATTGCTCTTATAGCGACTCAGATATTGCACATATTCATTCATTCATTCATTCATTCATTCATTCTCTCAGGTCGTGTAAAGTATGAAGTCCTGGATAAACAAGCTGAAATTTATTATACAATACATGCTAACATTGATATTAACATCTTCTCATCGTCCTCAACCCCTCCTCCCATCTCATCTTAACTTGTGTCAAGCTTCAGTGACAAATGATACAAATCTAGCAGATAACAATAAGGCACATAAGCTGGGGTTGAACGGCTGACTGTAATCTAAGGGAGAGTGGAGGTGAACAGCAAAATGAGGTCTGCTTCATACTATAGGTCTCAGGTACCTATATAGTATTTAATCTCTTAGTAAAGCATATTAAACACTGACATACATTTCCCTTTTTTAGGTTGATTTCGTGAACTTGTTACCAAACAGTTGCTTATTAATTCAGTTGCTTACAAATTCAGCAGTTATGGAGCAACATTAGCATTATGTTTCTGGCCACTTGATAAATGTATGTATTTTTTTGGCTCTATTTGTCTCTACCAATTCCGGAGGGGAATATCTGGCTCTCTTTAACTGCTAAATGCTCCACTGTCTGTCAGGGATGCTGTAAGTCAGTCAGAGTTGGAGGTGCTGAGAGAAGTAAATGACATCATACTGCACGACTTTCATGGTTTAATGCATTTGTATGAATAACCAGGATCATTTATATTTGATAGTTAACATCATTTTATGCTAATTTTAGAATGTTTTACACTAAAACACTAAAGACACTATGACACCAAACTTAAACACAACATACTGTATGTCGAAGCAGCCACAGTAACTACACATTCAACAACATGAAGCTAATGCATGAGAACTGCAAGGAGAGGAAGAGGGAGTCAGGCGGTGCATGGATGTGGGCGAGACGTCACCATAATTATTATTGTTGCAGAGCTGTACAGTCTCAATCGCAGTAGCACCAGTGCGATACAGCTTTGCGCTGCGTTGTGAGTGATGGAACCGTTTGTTTGTGTGCCTGTTTGTGTGTGAGGTGGATTTCATGGCTGGGAGCAGTAATTTCCTGGATTGTCAGTAGTGTCACTGAGGTTTCTGTTTGATTCATAACAACCACGGTGCAGTACAATGTAATGTCTTTAGTGTAGAGGTAAAGACTTGTACAATAAATATTAGAACCCTTAGCCATGTAATAACTGTTTATGTAAAGGCCCTGCGCACACATCCATGCTCTTTTAATTACTTCAGCTAATTAAGACCTTAGTCAGGTTTACATTGGGTGTAGCAGTGCTGGGAGTATTGTAACATAATCAAAGTCATAAACTTCTATAAACCAATAACTAATAAGTGTAAATATGCACATGTGCACACTGTATTGAGAATCAGGCAGCATCAGTGAAAGCACCTGTGTGGATGAACTGGGTCCTGTTCACCATGAACAGCCGGGACCATTTCTATGCTATTATGCAAGTCACTTTAATGCAAATGTTTATAAGCTAAATCTGTGAGATATACAGTATACTGTAGGTGGCACCCTTTATGATGGTGATCACTACTCATAATACATGCCCACCTCATCCTCTGCTTAGTCCAAACCAATTGTTTTTGTTGCTGCTAGAAGATGTTAAATGCACCACTTTTTGTCAGTCTTGTATAAAGTACTTGAAAGCAATACTTGAGTAAAAGTACAGGTATTTTACCAGAAAATGACTTTGGTAGAAGTCCTTTTTAGAATATTACTTGAGTAAAAGACTTAAAGTATCTAATATTTACTGTACTTACGTATCAAAAGTAATTTTCTGATATAAAATGTACTTAAGTATTAGAAGTAAAAGTAGAAAAAAACTGAACTTGATGGCCAAAGTTGTGTAACGTTTTCTTCATCATCATTGTCGTCTGGGTGCTCATCGTCTGTTACCATGGTGGCAGAGCCTGCACCAGGTGCTTCCATGACACTATTAGTCATTATGCTTCCTCCTCTTCTTTAGTTTTGGCCTGTGGTTTGGGTTTTTTTGCAGCTTGGCAACAAACGGGCATTAGGTCACCGAGTGGAATGGAGCGAGCGTTATCTTGGCAATTTAGGAGAAATTATTCGCCAAATCTGCTTTTTTCCAGTGTAAGAAATTTCGGTAACACTTTACTTGAAGGTATCGACATAATCGTGACATGACACTGTCATAACTATGACATGACACTGTCATGAACGTGTCATAAATGTTATAAACAAGTCATAAAAGTTTATGACTTCTGTCATTAAGTGTCATTAGGTTTTTGTCATGACAAGTTGACATTGTTTGGGTTGTCTTGATTATGACAACTTGACATAAGTGACATTACCAGAAGTTGTCTTGGTCATGACAAGTTGACATTCAATTTGCTTGGGATGTCTTTGTAATGACGACTTGACATTAACCAGGATGACATTACCAGAGGATGTCTTTGTCATGACAACTTGACATAATGTCATCGTGTTTAATTTCAAGTTGTCTTAATAAGGACACTCCAAAGAAATTTAATGTCAAGTTGTCACGATTATTTCGATACCTTCAAGTAAAGTGTAACCCAAATTTCTTCCGATTTTGTAGTAACTAAGATGCTTAGGCGAAATGTAGTGGAGTAAAAGTATACATTTTTATTATAGGAAATGTAGTGAAGTAAAAGTTTCCAGAAATATAAATAACGAAGTAAAGTTTCAGATACGTGAAAATTCTACTTAAGTACAGTAGCAAAGTATTTGTACTTCGTTACAACACTGCTTTTTTTTGCAGTGTTTCTTTCCAAGTAAAGGCTACTCCAGGTTAAAGGACAATTCCGGCGCAAAACAAACCTAGGGGTTAATAACAGATGTGTACCCACTCAATCGCTCTCTGGGACATGTTTTCATGCTAATTGAATGTGCTTGTAGCTTGAAACAAGCTAGTGTGGACCGCTGATTAGCTTACAACGCTAGTATTCGGGGCACATGGAAAGTAAAAACAAACCGCTATTTATACCACTAAAAAGGCTCAAAATATCACCACACTTCAACGGTAGCATAATGAGGGTCCCTAAATGTTAACCGAAGCATTGAGAACTTTGTACAGACAGTTTATTAAAAAGATGGATTATAAAAGATAAAAACAAGATATGAATTCAATTGTGATTCTGTGAGAATTCACAGATCCGGTTTCTCTTTTTTAATCTTCCCCTTTACATTTAAAGGAATCTACATGTATGTGTGTGCTCAAAAATGTCTTCTGGAAAGAAAATGCTAACGTTACCGCCATCAAGCCGCAATGATTTGCCGCCAAATCTGTTGAGTCATCTTGCAGTGGTGCGGAAGTGCAACATATATTCCCATCCAATTAGATAGAATTCAGTATTGATGACGCGAAAAAAATGATAACTCCACTGAAATTATTTGAAACTAAAGTAACAAGCCAATTTTGTAAAATGTAAGGAGTAGAATGTACCGATATTCGTGTTAAAAATGTAAGGAGTAAAAGTAAACAGTCGGCACAAAAATAAATGGTAAAGTAAAAATATCTGGAAAATCTACTTGAGTACAGTAACAAAGTATTTGTACTTCGTTACTTCCCATCTTTGCGGATTGTGGTTTATGTTTAGATGGTCCCCACACTTGCATCATCAAAATGTATACTGTTTAACTCTTGGCAATACAACCGTTACTCTGCCGACATGTCACAGCTGGTGTTGCTCTGAACGTTGCTGTGCTGGTGAGATGAAAATGTCACACTTTATTTTTTTTCTCATGCAGTGGATTCTTTGAAAAATGAACCCAGAGACAAAAATTGTTGCACATATAATGAATGCCACTTTCTGTCCACCGTGACTATTTTGAACCACTGCCTAGTACATCTTAAGCACCTGTTAAAGCTTCTACATTTGGTCTTCTAAGCTCTCATTTTTCCAAAGAAAATCCCTCCAAAGGAAGTGTTATCTTTTGAAATGGCAGATTTAGATTTTGTTGAGACTGCTGGTGATCACGGAATGAAAGAAACAAGAATCCTGCACCACCATTGTCGATAATCTCTGATTAAGAAACCTCCATGCTAGGGAAGGTAAAACTGGTGAAAGGGTGATTCGTCATAAAGCAGAAAGGGTTGTCAAATAACTTGAATTGTGAGTTTATGTCCAACTCTTATGCACGTCTTTTTGGTTAAATGGTTTTCCACTGTATTCCATGACTCAGAGAAAACGATAATTCTGCAATATTTTAAGACATTTTGACATGTTATAGCAGAAAGGCATGTGTAGCTAATGCCATTAATAGTGACGGTACCATGGCCCTGTATTGTGTATGATTGCTCACTGTGACATTTCAATAAGACTGAGTCATTGTTAATGATATTAGTAACACCTGTGATTTTCCTGCCGGTATATGTAACATTTCCGCATTAAAATGTCCAAAAACGACTAGACTCATGTTATGTTTCCAACAATGTTCAATATTTTTATTCAAGGTAACATTCCTTTACTGTTACATTTGGTCGCATGTGTCAACGTCATAAATTTAGTTTTTATCCAGTTTTAAGCCAAATCTTTAGATGTTGGTCGTTTTTAACTAAATATTTTAACCTGATGAAAGATTTAAGTCATCGGACATCTGGCTGTAATGTTATGAGAGAAACAAGCTGAGCAAACGTTAGCGGCAGCCCCTCTGCCGATGAGCCGACAGCGTCGGAGAAACACTGATTTTTAACGTAAAACTGCTTTTTATTGAGTGTTTTTACTGGTTTTACCGTTTGTTTTGGAGAGGAGGGCGCCTCTGCGGATAATCCGGCTATGGGTAACGAACACTGAAGGAATCCTAACCGGGAGAAGCTGACTGCAAAGACAGCAGGGATGAAGACATTGACAGTGATCCCACACTACTTCACAACATCACCACACTGCCTTTTGTTCGGTAGAAATTTACATATTGTGCGTTTATGTATAATATTCTAGTGGCCTTTAACCTGGTAGTGCTGTGTCTCAAAGTTAATAATGCTGTCGGCACATAATGTGTGAGAAGTAAAATGTGTGTGCTCTCAGTGTAGGGCACAATGCACCACAACAATCTAAATAGCTCATGTGTGTAATTGGAAACCGCAAAGTCAACATTTCCAGCCATTCAAAAAGACATTAACTCAAATATGATGCAAATGGCATTTATTGCAGTTTTTTTAGGTTCTATAACGCTAAGTCCTAAATGTGTTATTGGAAGAAAAAGTTTCTTGTGCTTCAGAATAGAAAAGTGAAATGGAGGGCATTCATGCACTTCCTGTCAGTCATTGCATAAAGCAGTTACCTTATTTGCATCCAGCCCTTTACAGCCAATCAACGACTGTTCTGTCAGTTCTAAAATTCAGCTTTCTGTGTATATGAACCGATTCAGAAAAGCTAAAGTAATATCTCACAAAAGGGGCCTTTTGTGGCAGTAGCTCTTACAACTATGTAATAAATTCACAACATTTGTTGCTTGCATGTATTGGGGTCGGTGTAAAAGCATTCTCATCAAATTGCATGCTGTACACACATTTATGCAGGCCACACACACACACACACACACACACACAGAGGACTTGAGGACATCTGAGTAATGCAAAGCATTTCCTCCACTCCTCTGTACCTCCCTGTTATGACGCTTGTGCGAAATATAAATTCTGTGAAATGAGTTCACTAATTGCTGTCAGTCGTTCTTTTCCCCAAAGCGAACCTCTGCAGTAGCAGCATGAGGAGGTTGACTGACGGATTCAATCTTCAGGTCCTAGATTATTTTCTCTTCTTTCTTGTTCTCCTTCCAGTCTTTAATTACTATCTTTCTTGTTCTCTATTCCTGCTCATTTTCTTCCACCTGCTCTTTTACTCCTCTGGCCTTGCCTTCTATCACCTTCACTTCTTTCTTCTCCCCTTCAGTCTAATTTCCTGGATAGCCTGTGAAGTTGATAGCGGATGTTTTTCAGCCCATACAACAAGCCCACAAAGCGTTGGTTATGGTACAGTCAGTGACTTAACCTGTCTCTTGACAACATACAACATTTGGGATGTCCCGTAGTGTGACGTTTTTTAATTCTCTTTCGGAAAGTGGAACCCAGCACGCTAGGCTAACTAGTCTACCTTCTACTTTCTGAATAGCTTGCTAGTGTTAGCACTAGAACCCACTAAATGTTACCTTTAGTTCATGTTATTTCAACACTCGGGTGTTAAGTTGCCTAGCTAGTTTTAGCTGTTTCTTTTGTCATGGGTGCTGATCATTACCGCGTACAGCAGCTGGATTCTGCAGATCATGCGAAAATCGAGCTTCACGTAATGTGTTTGTTTCCGAACTACTGTGTTTCAGACCAATCAGCGTTCTGTGAGGAGCTCCTGGCTGCTACGGCTATGGTTAAGGTGTGTGTGTGACGACACGGAGAGGTGACAGGCGTTCAAAACAACAATGGCGGCTCCTAAAGAGGTTAGCGTTGATGCTGCAATAGCATCAATTATTTCAGAAGTGGAGAGTAATTCTTCATTGAAAGAAGGGCAAAGAACTGCACTGAAGGCTTTTCTCGATGGAATAGAGATTTTTGCTCTTCTCCCGACTGACTTTGGCTAGAGTTTAATAGACCAATGGTTCATCCAATCACCTGCCAAGTATTTCTTTTAAATGCCTGCCCTTTTCCAAAACGGATTCCAATGACTGCCAATGCTTTTCAGATGGTCTTGTGTAACAAACCATGTGGTGCGTCAGGTTAGCTATATCACTGAAGCAAAATAACTTAAATGTAATTACACAAATCAAAACCAGTGTTGCCAACTTTTTCCAATAAAAGTTGCTAAACGTCATACGCTCATTTGCATATTGGTGACTTCATCACGTATCTATCCATCTATCCATCTATCTATCCATCCATCCATCCATCCATCTCTGGATGGTCTAAATTGTCGCTGTTCGCTTTTAAAAATAATGTTACTAAGAGGGTATAAAAAAGTCGCTAATCTAGTGATAAAGTAGCCAAGTTGGCAACACTTACTGATTAAGTCTGTAGGTTGACTAATTGAGTAATCTACAAATGATTTGAGCTCTGCGTAGGTTCAGTTATAATTGGCTTCTCATAAAGAATATTAACAAAGTCATAAATCTATGCCTGCTGATTACTCGTGCGCATGCTGCGAATACATGCTTAAGTGTGTTTGTTTGGGTTTAAGTTTGACGTAGTGTACTGTGTGTATGCATTTCCATATACTTCTCTCTGGTGTAGCATGGCTATGTGTTTGTGTGTTACTTTTTTTTATAGTTATATAGTAGATATAGATAGTGAATATTTAGTTGATCGTAAATCAAACTCAAAAAGGTTGCAAACTCACCAAGCAGAACAAAAGAGAATAGAGTTCAGCAGAAAAGAACAACTGTATTAAGATGTAGTCGCATGAATCAATTGGACTATTTAGCATTTTGCTGACTCATGCTTTGGCCTGCCTTAGAAGCAGAACAGAAAACTGTTCAACCAATCCTGCACTGCAAAAAGACTATCTCAAATGGTTAAATGTAGCCTTGTATTTACACTTTATAGCTTAGTTTTTTATTCAGCGAGTGAGAAATCCGCGTGATGCAGAATATGTGAGAGCATGTGTCAAAATAGCAATTTCCACACCAAGTTTGGTGTTTTAAACATCAGCGAAACCTATGAAATCAACAAAGGAATAAAAAACATATCCGCTTTTTTCAATCCATGTAGATTATTTCTCACTGTCACTTGATTAGAGAACATTCAGGTTGATTTATTTATTTTTTTTCTGGAAACAAGGTTTTTAAAAAAACAACTTTTCCAAAACTGTTACAAATCACTGTTGAAAAATAAATCAATTTTATTGTGTGACAACGCTATAGTTTAGGCACAAACACGGAATTGCTACCTCCCATGTTAAAATTTTGTTTAGCCATCCATTGGGGGGGATGGATGGCTAAACAAAATTCCTGCTTCCTACGCAGATTTATAACCCCATAACAACGTGACCTGACTGCACCCTTTGCTCCCGTCAAAGAATAAATAAGATTAGAAAAATGAATAAAAGGCGATGACTGTGATTCCATAGCAATCAGGATCAGCAACATACATACAAACATACACGTGTGCTGTACGATTCCTTAGTGTGCTTTAGTTACTCAGCTCTGTCTCCCATTTGTCTTCTCAATCTCACTCCTCCATCTCTTCTAGCTGTAATGACATCATCCATAAATGTAGCGAGACAGCCATGCAGCACTTCAGGGGACAAATGTGCTACATGAGTGGTATTGTGTGCTAAGTATGTGCGTGTATTGGCTATGGTGTGTTTTCAATGTTAACACTGCGGCAGACAGATAAACCCTCTGACTCTCTAGTTCATTATAATGACAAACAGCTGTGGATTGTGTGTGTCCCCGCGTGTATGTGTGTGTGAGTCTAACGTTATATTTCTGTGAAAGTAAACCCACCCAAATGCAGACGCCACGCGCATCCCCACATTGCTCGCTGTGTATTTGTAACTACAGCCATTTTCTCAGTTTGTATCTGTGAACACTGTTAACATTGGCATAAAAATAAAAACATTGGGAGCGTGCCTATGTTCCCACAGCCCTATGTTCCCACATTTCTAAGATGTTTTTCAAAATTAGGCCCTATGGTCCCACAGTTCCCACATTTCTAAGATTTCTTTCTCCAAAATTAGGCCCTATGTTCCCACATTTCCTTTTTTATAAATTTGGATCAGCTTTAATCCCCCTAACCCTAACCCTAAAAAAATCTTGTGGGAGGATAGGGCTTAAACCGAAGGGAAATGTGGGAACATAGGGCTGTGGGAACATAGGGCCTAATTTTCAGTGAAAAAGAATTCTTAGAAATGTGGGAACATAGGGCTGTGGGATCATTGGGCTGCGGGAACATAGGGCTGACCCCAAAACATCATACACCCACACACACAAGAAGATGGGTCGATAAAGACATGACATTTGGTAAGTTTGGAAGTTTAATAATTTCTAATACTAAAATAAAACCTAGGAAAGAGAGAGGGTAAGGGAAATTAAAAAAAGAGGACATAATATAAAAAAATATTTACAATATATAAATTATTTTCCCTATTCATTTAAATCAAGCTTTTCCACCCATCTGTCCCTTTTTCTGCTGCCTAACAAGGAGAAAGTCACAGCAGAGCAGCCCAGACATGCCTTTGGGTAACAAATTCCTCAAACATTTTTTTAGGACCTCCCCACACTGTTAGAAAAGTTAGAAATACAGGCTAATATACTGTGTTAACATGAAGGGATTTTCTGTAATGATTTTTTTACAGGTGTTTTTCCATATTTAGTTTTTTGGATTAACAGAAACGTCTGTAAACTTAACGGAAAAGGTACTGGTAATTTTCTACCAGGACATTATCCATTTTTCTACGGATTTTTTTTCCTCCAGTGCAAGTACTTGAAACATGCTGGGAGATGTAGTAGTCAAATGCCAAACAATTGCTTCTGCCTACCACCTCCACCTGCCAGTTATTCTCACAATCCTTACCATCACTTCTGACTGAGACCTGGAGATACAGCAGCTGAACTGCTGCACTTTGTGAGCTCACTCTGAATAAGAGATTGTATTGTCCTGAAGGAAATTTGTCTTGGACAAACAAACAATATCTGCTGTTTAAAGAATTTAACACAACATAGTGCGTACATACATACACACATACATAAAGTACACAGACATGCTCATGTTGCATGCAGAGACTGCCACTAGCCAAGAAAACTGCATAGCGCCTGTTGTACAACACATCATAATAGTCGTCATATGTGCAGAAAGGGCAAGCCTCCTTATCAACATAAAGTGTGTGTGTGTGTGTGTGTGTGTGTGTGTGTGTTAAAAGCAGCATTTCAGGGGCTTAGGCTAGCTTGCCACTAGAAAGACCAACAATTCCAGTAATTCCCCCAAGAGCATGCATTTTGCTGCGACAGTGGCGAGGAAAAACTCCCTTTTTAGGCAGAAACATTGAGTGGTGAGGAAAACATCCTTTTATTGAGAAACCTCGGACAGGCTCTTGGTAGGCAGTGTCTGACGGTGCCGGTTGGGGGTGTGATGAACAGTGGCATAAACGGTGGAATAAACTCCCCAGAGCAAATGAGTTCGGGGGATTACTGCAGTGCACGGTCAATGTTTTTTTTGTTGCTTAATACACAAGTGATATGCATTATACTGTACAAGTTAGTGACATGAATATTCTGTTTGACACATTTCACGCATTACCTGTGTCTAAAGAGCCTTCACATGTGAAACCAAGGGTTTCATCTGTACAATTATTGTGTACCTTAATGGACCTGAACACCCATGGTACACCCACACAGAGGTGATTTGTATTTTTTGTTGCTGGTTAGACCTCTTCCCAAAACTGAGCTTGATAGGGGCCTTTCACAGCAGACATTTTGACTGTGTCCCAGTAAGCCATGGCAGTGAGCCAGTGTGCACAATACCAGGAACCTGAAACTGAAGCCGATAAATGGAGTTCAGCCATCATTAATTTTAAAATGTACACCTGGGCTTACGTCAAGATAGTCTTTGTTAAAAAAGGTCTGTTGGCATCTCCCTGGCTGTGTCTGAAATCATTCACTCATTCATTACTCCCTATATAATACCCATAGTTTACTCTATAGTGAGCAGTAAATCTAGATTTTAGGCATATAGGACTCATTATTTTATGTCCTCACTGATGGGTGTAATGCCTCTGTAAAATGTGACTTATTGCATTGCGGGATTGTTGGCAGAAAGTAGTTTACATGACACTACTTTTTTCATTCCATTGTCGGAATTTCTGAGAGCAATTATATAGTACATTTATTTCCAGGGTACTCTACTCTTCTCTGCCAAGGCTTGCATTAATAGCTGTACAAAGATGTCATTCATGTCTACCACAACATCTCAGCTATCCGCTGATATTCAATATCAATTTCCTGACCTTGGTGCTTCGTAAAAAGTGGCATGCGATGAAATGGAGAGCAGCCTATTAGTAAGTGTGTGCAGGGCCTTTAATGTATGATTGAATCAATAATGTATATTGTAATTATGTGATGTGAGATGTGTGATGTGTGTATGTGTGTTGCACTTCAGCCACTTGAAAATCTGCAACTTTCCCTCTTTAGCATTACAGTTTTTCTCAGTCGCTTTGGTACATGTCTCGAATCATTAACATTTGCAAACCAGCAAAAGCCTGTAACTTGTTCAAAATCTCTAGTCCATTCCTCAAAAGTAAATCTTTATGTCAATGAACATGTCAGTGCCATCAGAATGTCAAGTCATTGTTCACAAAGAAGATGCTTAGTTTTGTCAATAAGCTTAGTCGTGTTGTCAATATAATAATTGTACTGGTATTTTCTGATTCTGGCTACTTTATTGATGACAATGATTAAAAATGCACAAGGCTGCACTTTTTCCGTATGGAATTCATACATTTCAACAGTACAAAGTCACACATTCCTTCATCTGAGATTAGACAGATTGGACAGGATTCACATTTATGCTTTCATTTTTGGTTCATTAGGTGCACCGCCAAGCTATTTTACATAGAGGTTGATCTGGTTCATCATTGGTTGATCGAATGTTTCACACAATCCCCTTCATTAGTGGAAGTCAAGATTCACCTGAGAGCAATTAATCAATTCTGGACAAATTCACAACAATCTGTAAGTAATGTATGTAATTGGAATGTACTGCAATGAGATCAACCATTTTGCATTTAAAGACATATTCAATGAACTTCTGCCTAGATGTTTTGGGGGTTAGTACAATTCAACAGACATCCAGTATATTATATTTTGATCAACATGACATAAGCAATTGATCATGTAAAAAAACCGCAAACAATTGTACATGATCAATTGCATGCATGTCCAAAACAATGATACATTGCTTTTGTCTTGTGCACAAGTGACTAGATCATGTGAAGGTTGAACAAGCAGTTTTGGGAGTGTCAATTGTGATCTGAGAAATGTACCAAAGCGACTGAGAAAAACTGTAAGCGCAGCGCCATTGCAACCATGGACAATACTGGCTTAGCAGCGTCATCCTCCCCAGCCCCACACTCTTGTCCCAAAAATTGTCACGCCTGGTGATGGCGAAATTGGCAAAACTCGAAGCTTTAACACGGTAGTACACAAACCAATGGATGACACATTCACTCTGCACTCTGGTCTGACCGAACTTCTATAATCTTGCTCCACCCACCTCCAACCTGAGCTGATGTTTAATCAGCTAGAGTAGAAAACACCTGTGAGCGACTGCAGGGCTTTAGGTAATTTGTTGTACCCAAAAACTAATAAAGCAGTCAAAAATTTGAATCCATCTACCAATATGGGTCCTAATTAAACAAAAGAAGAATGGATGAATGGATGGACAACAGAAAGTGGAAAAAAACATAACAAAGAGACTCAATAATTTCCTACAATGACAGGATGTATTTTTCTTTCAGCAACAGATATTATAATTGAGGGGGAAATACGATTGTTATGTCATAATACTCCACCATTAGAGACCCTTCATTTCTGCTCACTGAATGCAAATATATAATTAATATAAGTGTTGGAACAAAAAGGGGAGAGAGACAAAATAATGAGTTGGAGAGAGGCTGAGAGGGAATATGAGCCTAATGTAGTGTGGGAGGTTTTTGTAAGGTCAAAGAGCCTAATAGAAATGTGTAGTGTATTTTTGAGCAACCCTAGCTAGGAAAGAACACCGGTTGAAACATGCAAACAGCATTGTCACATTAGATCTTTTATCATTGGTACATGTGTTTTTAGACTGTCAGATTGTGTGTGTATAATGGTATTTCCCAAGTTTTTCTTATGTGTGTTTGATCTTTAATTACCTGACAGTTGACTGCACTTTATAAATACAGATTATTATTACTTTAGCCTTGAATATACAGTACTTACATTATATTATGTTAAGTTCTGTAAATATCTTAATGTACTAACTCTGAGGCTTTGCATCAAGTGATTTATCAGTGATGACAACATGGCTTCCAGTAGCTTCTCAATTGTCCCTTTCTGTCACTGGAACATTGTGTAGTGTAGCATGAAGTGTGTGTACATACCGTATATGTGTACGTAAGTGTGTGTGTCTGTGGCAGCATGTATGTCTTGTAGCAAGTTGGCATGCATGTTTTACTCCACAGGTTTCATTTCATGTGAAGATATAGTGATGTTGGCACACATGCAACTGTTAATGGCTTTTAGATGAAAGCATTAGTTTAGTATTTGCGTGTTTGTGTGCTATCTGCTGTTTTTGGCATCTGAAAGCACATGAAATGTGACAACTGTGAGTTTACCACTGGGTAACAATTTTCCCAAAGCCACATGGAGGATTCTCTCAAATTTGAATCCACATCTCCTAGCGTTTTGCTCTCATCTCTTTTTATTTTTCACACGCACTCTTTTGTAGCTTTGCTGTTAGCTCGCCCCGTCCTCACTTCTGATGCCCTGGAGAGCGTATTCCGCACTGGCATTTCCCACTGTACACTGCATGTGTCAGAAGTGGGATTCTCAGAGTATCGGGCAGAAAGGTAGAATTTACTGAGTACCACATTTACAATGTTGTTATACTGTGGATGGTACCAAGCGGGTTTAAAATACGCAAACCAAATTGTACTCTTTTCATGACTGATATCTGTCAATAGAGTGCAAAATTAGCCTTTTACTGAGTTAGCAAAATAAACTGATAAGTTTCAGCGGTTATACTAACACAAATAATTGTTGAGTAGCTACAACATCTCAAGTATGTTTATATATTATGTGGTAAATAAAGATTTGAAAATAAAATGACAAAATAAACACTACCAAATAATTTAATACAGCCCGTTCTGTTTTATATCCTGATTCCTGACTATTATGAAGTGAAACCTCCTCTGGAAAAAAATAATTTGCATCTTGAACTGATGCATTGTGCAACAATGTGATTAAGGCATTGTTTGTGCAAGTCCCAATCAGTAAGAGTCCTAACTTCATAATTCCCTGTGGGTTTTTAAGCGACTCCTTTTACATTAGACATAACCATTTTGATCCATTGTTGAATGAACATTCATCCAAATGGATGGATTATTAAACTCAAACCTGGATTTATGACCTGCCTCAATTAACATGGATCCTCATTAGTGTGATTAGTGCACATGTGTGTATTTTAACCTGCATGAGTCAGCTGGAGTTCACTCAATGCATCTTTCCTTTTGTTTGCCTTGGTCTTTTTCCTCCTGACTGTTCTTTTCTAATGTTATCTGTCGTTGACACACACAGACACGAACAGACACACACACACTCTTCTGTTTACTCTTGCATTTTTGTCTTGCTTCTGTGTGTATAAATATGAATGTATTTATAAGTCAGATTGCCTCTATAAAAGTTGTGATACTTGTAGGGGATGATCCCACATAGCTATTCGTAGTCTAACAACCACAGAACGTCCACTTGAGGGTAAACCCTTTTGACAAAGTGTATCTGGACATGCCAGTCACTTTGCATTACTTTGCCTTTCAGTAGCACTTATTTAAATGGCTCACGGTATGTTGTTTGCAACCTTTAAAATAACATTACATTGCAGTTAATATGGCAGCCTTTAGCTCAGCCGCTAATCTGACAGCTGCTAACTGGATCATAAGCTTCTTTCTTTTTTACCACAGTTCAGTAAAAATACATGGCAAAAAGTCCTCTTACATCTTTTTTTTTTTCTTCTTCTTGTGATGATCTGTTTTGGTGAGAAATCATTAGTATGACAGAACATTTGGGAGGAAGGGGTCCAGGTCAACAACACTCTTGGCTGCTAGAGAATCACCACAGTCTTCTGGGGAACAGCACCAGCGCTGAGACATCAACGCAGTTGGTTATTTGTTCTGGCAGCGCGCTGGCCCAGAGATGACACATCTGCTCAACTGAGCAAACTCATTAAATTGATTTTGATCAGGTCTATAACCTGACATAATGTACACCCCCCCCCCCTTAGCACAGCATGTGGTGTGCTGTTGCATTTATACTCAACAAATTGCGTATTTTCTGAAAACTGTCACATACTTAAACCTAACCTTCAAGCGTATTTTTATTGAATCAAATTAATAACCTGGAAATCCATCATACATGTAGAGGAATAATTTGCTCTATGTTAATGACTCAAAACACAAACTATGTCTGTAATAAGGAATGTAACCACATGCATAGACTGATAACGGATTCTCACACTAAACTAAAACTTCAATAAGAAATAACTGCTCTCTCATGATCCAATTGTGTGTTTTGTATTGTGCTATTGGTTTTTAAGTCTGTGTGTATAGATTGTAAATTGAATAGCTCATCAATATTTGGATGTGTTCATTTATAATTTGTCTGTGTTTGTGAATCGCCTGTTATCACATACACTCTTGGATTAAGGGTGGTTTTTTTTACTGGATATCTACTGGATTTTCTGTAGTCTGACTTTGTTTAATTTATGAGATTTAAACAGAGAGGGGAGGAGAGAGAGATCCACTACAAATGATCTGAAACCTACACACAAGGTTAAAAACGAGAGATTAGCAGTGAAGCGTCAAAGTACATCAGGTAGATTGGTTTGGTTTCTGGCAGATCCTGATCATTGCATTATATACATATGTCTGTCTGTCTACCAAGTGAATGTGTTTAAAGATGCAGAACTACAATAGTTTGGTTCATTCAAAATGTCCCCATTTCTTTAAAATTACAAGACTTTGAATCACTGCCACTTGTTGACCATCATTGCTCCATTAAACAGTATTTATCCAGGTTAGTTTTGCGGATCATCAATGCGGTTTCTAAGTTAACACTGGGCCTTTCCCATTTTCCAGTTTGTGCATCCCTGATTCCTCCCCTCGATTCCCCTTCTCGCGTCTTAGTCCCGCCCGCCCACAGGAGATTTGAACCGAGGAGAGAGGAGTCGAGGCAACAGCCATTTAACAAACATGAGACAACTCTGCCCTCTGAGCCGTCATTTAAAGCGACGTCAATTAAATATGATGAGCAGCACCACTGCATCAGCTAGTCTATCGTTCTGTCATACGCTGCATTTTATGATCTCTGTCAGAGGAGCAGAAGTGTTCGTGACAACTTCTGTATTTACTTTGAAATCAATTCACAACGTGCATAAGAATGTATGGGGGTCGTACATTTTTATTTGTTGTATTTAACACTCACTCACTCACTCACTCTCTCTCACACACTCACTGAGAAAGCTATCTTTTGTGGCTATGGATCAATGTTACAACACTTTCTTAAATCTCAGGCATCCGCACACACATACACATAGACAAAATAGGCTTGAGCAGAATAGGGAACACTTAAATAATTAAATGAGAAGAGAAGAACAGGAGGATGACATCAGACTCAACAAAATCCAAAACGACTTGAAACTTGACTTTAACGAATCATAACTTGGACGTAGGAATGACTTCATATTCTCCACAAGCCGAAATATTATCTATGTTGTGAAAAGTGTGCAGCTAATTCTTTCTTTTCCTGACAACTTGTGTAGTTTAAATCAATCTGACAGCAGCAAATAACGTGCAAGCAGGAAGGAAAAATGTTTGCTGTGTACACCAGCATACTATTACATTTGGGAACTGAAACATACAGCGAAACAGACTTCTGTTATCTTTTGGCAGTTTAAATGACAACCTGTCCAGGCAACGGATTATATCAGCTGTGGCTTGTTAATGTGCTCTCTGCAGCCCGGTGTCTTCACTCGGCCAAAGATCATTCGGGAGGTAAAATAAGCATTAAAACACCACTGTTGTATTACAAGTGGATGATTTGAAGGGGAGAGAGAGTGACCGCAAGAAAGCGATTTGAAAGTGTGTGTGTGTTTTGACATGAGGTGGGATTGTTTTCTGCTAAACACCGAGCTCACAGGAAATCACTGACTGTCTGCAGCGTGTCTCTGATTTACAGTGGAGGCACACAACACGACTGAACAGACTGCAAAACGACTGGCACTCACACCTTTATTTTTCTACGACACACAGGGTGCCGGGTTTTGGAAACGCATTTAAAACGTTGACATCTTGGATAGCTCTTCAAGGCAGCTGAGAGAGAGCAGAGTGAGATTAAATTCAAATGTGTGTGTGGACAGAGGGGATTGCAAGCTAAAATTGACTAATTGGCCCAATCCCAAAGTCCGGACTCACAGACTCACGGACTTTGGTGCGCGTCCTCGCAAAATTCGTAACACTTACCAAGCCCTTTCCGTGAGTCTGCATCGATGCAGACTTCACCAAAGGGAATTACCCACAGTTCAAAGCGTTCCGGAAATTACAAAGGTAAACAACAGCACGACACACGACCACAGAACACAGACAAACCTGTTGTCCAAATTGTAAAACAAGAGTTTGAAAAAATTTGAAGCCGTCTCCTGTGCCTTGGCCGTGTGGAAAGCAAAAAACTTAAAATGAAAATTCCCAAACCGGCAAGTGTCAGCAACATCTTTGTTATTAAACGTCACCAAGGTAACATGTGATCTCGTGAGGTGCTGTGCCAATTCCATTTATACCTATCTGAGCCCATGTGGCCTCACACACTCACTCACTTAGCACCTGAGATCAATTAAGTCTGAGTCTTTAGTCCTTAGTCCTCAGGGCTCACTTTGGGATTGGGCTAATGTTTCTCTCTCAAGTTAATCACTTAAAACACTGTTCTGTGGTAACTTTAGCAACATAACCAGCTACTCTAAATACATCAAATCACTTTGTATCACAATATATTGTACTGGCTGAAGCATAACTTTAAAGGTGTTAAAAAAAACACCTATTTATTTATTTATTTACATATATATATATATATATATATCACGTATGGCTTTTTGACATTTTGATGTATCATTATTGAAATTGTTTCTGTTAGCATTCACGACTAATGGTAAGTTAAAATATATGGCGGGCGTGTGGTAGCAAAAAGTTGCATATTTACCTGTTCAGCACATACAGAGCTTTGTTTTTGGTCTCCACCAACTCTGAGAAAATATCCAGCTCTTCAGCTGCTAAATGCTCCACTACGTTCAGCAGCTTGTCACTAACTTTATTTTAACTAACTTTAATTAAGTTAATTTAACTAACTTTGCTAACTTTATCTGCATGTCATTCGGTCATGAGCAGATAGTGAACAGTGTCTTGATCAGAACATGTCTTACTGAAAACGGCTGTTTGTTAACTGGGTTGATGACTGCATGGACGGTGAACCAAAACATTAAAGTTGTGGGCCATAAAACCAAAAGAATGAGCTGAAAGACACTAAAAAGCTACATATATACAGCTGAAGAGAATTGCAGAGTAGGATGATACTTCTCTGTGGGTTCATCACTATGAGCGAGCCCCTTTACACTGCATATAGTCATTTAATCCATTGTTAATATAAAAAAATATTGATCAGAGCAGCTTTAAAGTGATCACTTGTGTTTTACAGCTGCTAAAAGCCTAACCCACTTTGGCCAAGTGAGAGCCGATTGCTGTCAAATTACTTCATACTGTATAATCTAAAATATTCTGTGGACAGCTGAAATGGACGGACGGATGGACGGACGGACGCATCTCTAAGGAACCATATACTATCCAGAATAGTAGTCACACATGGAGGCTTGATTATAGCCTTCAAATTAAACTTGATGGATAGGAATCCATCCTCCCTCTGTGTTCTTTTTATTTCTGGCTGTTTTTCATCAAGGCACCCTTCATCCCTTCCTTATTTAATTACGTTCTCTCACTTTATTCTCCTCTTTTCCTTTCCTCATTTCTCATCCCCCTAGACTTCATACCCATGCAGTGCTATTAACCTCTAATTGAGGCTGATAGAGGGGAGGAGACAGAATGTTTTTTTTTTTTTAAATAGTCTCTAATCTTTGGTTTGAAATAGGCTGCTGTTTAATTGCCATCTTCCTTTCTAGTCCTCTTCTCTCTGTGCCTCCTTATTGTGCAAATAAATAAAATCAGAAGAGTGTAAAGAATGCTAAGCCAAGGATGTTCCCTTTTGTCTACAGCTAGTGCCGTGTGTGTGTGTGTGTGTGTCTGTGTCTGTGTGTATATATATATATATATGTATGTATGTATGTATGTATGTATGTATGTATGTATGTATGTATGTGTGTGTGTGTGTGTGTGTGTGTGTGTGTGTGTGTGTGTATATGTATATATGTATATATATATATGTGTATGTATATATATATATATGTATGTATATATGTATATATATATATATATATATATATATATAGTATGCATGGTATGACAAGGGACACAGTGATAATGTGTACTGAATGAAATTCCTATTAAAAGTATTCCTCATTTTGGGGTGGACCCCCAGGAACTCTGTAATTGACAATGGATGTTACCTGAACCACGTTCTCAATTATATGACCTATTTTAAATAACCGTTTCTTAGACAGTGACCTAGCTCTACCTAAACTAAGAAGATGGAACCCATACGGAAGGAAACATGTTAAACTCCTGTCCTTTTGCCAAAACATCCTGATGATATTATAATGTTGCTGTGTTTCTCTGTATATGGAATCTGCTTTACAGCTATTTCAACAACCTGCTGATTTCAGTAATGAGTTCATCTAGTCTAAAAGGTACAAGCCTGCATGTCTTACAAGAAAGAGAAACCTTTCATTTTGTTATATAATGAAACGAGGAACAAGGAGGGAACATGGAAAGTGAACAATGGCAATGCTTTTGCTTCTGGACTGGCTTAATAATGGTTGGTTATTGTTGGCATCCATTTTTTTTTTTTTTCCCGAGGAAAGAAAATGCTCTACTTGTGTGTGCATGTATAGGGAAACATGTACTAGCTCAAAAGAGTGAATTAGTGAAAGGAAAAAGCTTGATGATTTTGACTGTATTTTATCCATTTTCATGTAGATCATTAGATAGAAAGATAAATACCACTCATGTCTGAGCGCTAGAGCCAGGAGGTAATTAACTTAGTCATGGTGCTAGCATGGGTCAAAATTATGTTTATTTGAACAACGTTGGTTAACATTCCATCTTCAAAACATCTGGCAATACAACTTTATTCACAATTTTAAAACCTCTTTACCTTTTTTTAAATAGAAGTTTTACCTTCCTGGTGTATAATGGAACTAGACCTGCGTGTCTATTTGAATAATAGGTACATAATAAAGCTGACCTTTAGACCTAGTACTGGCCACTGGGTGTAGAGCATTCACTGTCTTCCTGAGCCACACAAAATATCTCATCCTCGAAGAAAAAGCCACTGAATACATATTCCCATTTGAGTGAATGAGAAACTGATGAGTGATTCATAAAGGCAAGGCAAGGCAGCTTTATTTGTATAGCACATTTCAGCAACAGGGCAATTCAAAGTGCTTTACATGAAAACAGAATAAAAAATTTAAAACAGATAAAAAAGAAGGTTATACATAAGAATGAATATTACAAAATATGTAGCTATATTGATCACTTTGACCAATGTGAAGTATTTGACTATATTTCATATTCTACTGGTTATAACACTAAAATACTAAGTTGTGATACTTTCTGCAGCCTGTTCAGTCACTAATAAGATGTTAGGGTATAAAGACATGATGTAGGATGGTTCCCAACATCAATGCAATTAGTGCTAGTTTTAAAATCGTACTTTACTATTT
This sequence comes from Sander lucioperca, assembly GCF_008315115.2. Classification (NCBI taxonomy): domain Eukaryota; kingdom Metazoa; phylum Chordata; class Actinopteri; order Perciformes; family Percidae; genus Sander; species Sander lucioperca. The sequence continues at coordinate 4,953,959 of NC_050190.1, read as the reverse complement.
CCGCGACCCGTTACCGGATAAGCGGAAGAAGATGGATGGATGGACTTTACTATTTCGTGTCTTCATGCCAGAACATTACTTTTTTTTTTTTCAAAGTATTCACCAAAACCTTTCTCTGGATCACAGGATAATGATCACAAAAACATCCTCTTGTGGACTTTGAATTACTTTACTATGTCGATCAGTTACAGCCTACTTTATATAGTGTGTCATAGCCAGGATCTCATTTGGTGAGCCGTCCTCTGTCCCTGCTCTGACGTCTGTTTGAACTGAAACTTTTACGCAGTTTAAAGTAACACGCCGACTTATTGGGACTTTAGCTTATTCACCATAACCCCCAGAGTTAGATAACTCCATACATACCCTTCTCATCTCCGTGTGTGTTGTAACTCTTTCCGACGGCTCCACCGGTAGCTTAGCCTAGCACGGATCCTGAAGGTAATCAGTTCCAACTAGCCTACTTCTCCGAATAAGTGAAAAAATAACACCAACATGTTCCTATTTACATGTTGTGATTTATATAGTCACAGTGCGTACAAATAACATCACATGAGACACAGCCATCTTCTAACCGTATATAAACTGGGTACTATATTCTCAGAAAGGCGAAGCAGTGCTACTTCTGCTACTTGGGCGGAGTGATATGCTTGCAGCACCTGAGAAGCCCCAAGCAGAGAGTAGAAATGATTTGCCTTTCTACTGTAACCGATTACCTTCAGGATCCGTGCTAGGCTAAGCTACCGGTGGAGCCGTCGGAAAGAGTTGCAACACGCACGGAGATGAGAAGGGTATGTATGGACTTATCTAACTCTGGGGGTTATGAATAAGCTAAAGTCCCAATAAGTCGGCATGTTCCTTTAAGACCCAAAGGGGAGACAAAGTGAGTGAGACGGAGATAGAAAGTGACAGTCAGGAGGAGACTTGACACATAGATATCTTTAGCTTGGACAGACTGCACTCAGTTTCACTTGTCTCCTCCATCCTGAATGTGTTTCCCTCTGGTTTTCTACTGACAGCTGACTAGTGGAAACAAAGGAGAGACAGACACTGACAGCAACACAGCAGGGGGCCGATTATGACACCACGCAGTGACTGTATGGGGATCTAAGCCTTTTTAGCATGTCATACTGTAACTTAGTGAATGTTAAACTTTTTCAGTTCTGAAGGAGTGATGATTGTTTTGTATGGGAGTTTTGTATTGGACCGAAATCAAGGTAATCCACACAGACTACAAAAACTGTATCTCTGGGCACAATCACAAACTAGTTCATTTGTTACAAAAATAAACTTTGCTCACGTCCATTTCAGTCTCCTGTGGTGGTCTTTTTCAGCTGAGGTAGTTTGCTCCTTTGTCGCCACGTGACCGAAGTACGGAACTTCCTGTCAAGTGATAACACGTGGTGCTACATGGGCTGTGAGGTGAGAGAAAAATGATTTATTTGGAACCTAACCGTGTGCAGACCTCCTTTTGTGCCCTGTAGTTAAGTATTTTTGTCTACCTGAGTATTTTGCCTGGATGTGCACACACTTGGTCCCTCCGACTTCTCCAATTACATGCGTCAGTATAGGGTCAAATTGACAATCGGTGTAATCTGAGCTTAACTTGCTGCTGAATCATGTTCTGAAATTTCCTTTTCCCTGCTCAGGTCATGTGCAGAACCAAAAATGTTCCCTCTCACCCAGGGACTAATATTTGATAACATCTTGCACTATTTCCATCTGGCCAAAGTATCAAGGCTGTGACCTTTTGTGGCACTAAATACTCATCTAGAATATCTTAAAGTCTAAAGCCCCTCAACTGTTAAAACATGAAAGGGATTGATTGAGAGAAAGAGACAAAGGGAGACATTTTAAAATGGATTTAGTAGTGTTGGTAAATTGATGGATTTTGTCTAGCTCAGTGGGACCAAAAGGACTGCAACAGCAGAGGTCCATGTTGTACTCAAGTCAGACCAAAGCTGACACTAATTGGATATAGTTCTTGTGTTAGGATACACAACTGGGGCCTGTTTGTGTGGGTGTGTGTCTTTGTGTTTGTATCTATGATGCCATAGGGGTTCATATTGGGACAGCAGTTTGAAGCCTTTTTCATTTATTGATTTGGAATAAAAATAACAATTGATCCCATGCCACGGTTTTGCTGTGTGTGTGTGTGTGTGTGTGTGTGTGTGTGTGTTTTTGTTGCACAGAGGGAGGAAGAGATTTATGTAATAAAGTGGCTGAGACTTAGAGATAACATGAGTAATTGTGAACCTCTGAGTCTCATCTTTGTGATTAATGCTTGCCGTCAGCCTTTTGGCTGTTCGCTTTCAAAAGTTGAGAACGTATTTACTTTCCCAAGATTATGGCATTTCTGCTTCACAGCGCAATTGAAAATAATCAGTAGTGACAGAAAAGGTGAGGATACTTTATGTGACAAAGGCTGTGAGCAGCATTTGAAGCCATAATCTTGT